>NC_039365.1:166604037-166612388 GCF_003573695.1 Papaver somniferum
TGCTCTCCATGAATACATGTATCCGTCAATAAAAATTCCATTATCATGTATTGTATTACCTCAAACCAATAACCCTTTTAAAATAAATGCAAGCATGATACAAATACTTCCTATATTTCGGGGGCTCGATTCTGAGAACCCCTATACTCATGTAAGAGAGTTTGAACAAATTTGTCGGACTATGCAACCTGATCATATGTCCGAAGACTCTCTGAAATTGCGTTTGTTTACATTTTCTTTAAAGGAAAGGGCCAAAACATGGTTTTACGGTTTGAGACCACAATCAATCACCACTTGGGAACAACTCACTAATCAATTTTTCCAAAGATTTTTTCCACATCATAGGACCATCGCTATTCGTCAAAGTATCAATTGTTTTGTCCAATTGGATGAGGAAACTGTTTTTCACTATTTTGAACGTTTTAATGATTTGTTGAGTGAATGTCCGCACCATGGAATTGAGAAGTGGAGACTTGTCGTCATCCTCTATGAGGGACTAGAATTTAAATCTCGAACCATGGTTGAGTCTATGTGTAATGGTGAGTTTATTGATAAATCTGTGGATGATGCATGGAATTTTTTAGCCGAGATTGCAGAGAAAACCCATCAATGGGAATCCGTTAGGGAAACAGGAACAACACCACATGATATGAGTCACCCCCATGAATTAGAGTTTTATTCTTGTAATAGCTCCGACCTTAGGATTGAAAATTATCCTAGATTGCAAAATTCCTATCATGATGATGATGATGATTATGATGTTATGTTAGAAGAACATGTCTATACTGAAAATGTTATGGAACCTTTGGGTTCAAATACATTAGGCTTCTCTGCCCCGACCTTAATGCATGATATTTCTTCTAGTATTCCATGTGATGTTTCCCCTGATTTGCCGATGCATGAAAATCAATCTGTTGATGATGTTGATAATTCTGATTGTGATTTTGCCAATTTGATTGATGATTGTGAGCATGATGTGACATGTGTAGATGAGTTAGAAGATTTTGATTTGATTGATAATGATATGCCTATTCTTCTACCTAAGTCACAATCTGATGGCCTTCCACCCAACCTAGATTTGGTTTGTACCCATATTGTAAAACCAATTTTTCTGAAAATTCCTAACCTAGGTTTGCAACTGTGTGCTTCCCAAGTCCTCTTGGACTATTTTGCTTCAAAATATAACACTTTTCAAGAGCCACAGTTGGAATGCATTTCTTTGCCCATCCCGAAAACAGTCCATTATGAGTTAGACCTTTTGAATCCTGAATCCCTAAAATTAAAAGATTTTGTGCTTAAAAGTAAACCTGTTGAAAAATTTTGGTTTAGGGGTGATTCATTCGGTTTTTCACTCTCACTCCCATTTCAGTCCAATTTTAGTGTTTTGAAGCTTTCTTTGTCTCTACACTTTGTCTTTTGGGTTGATCCTCAACTCTTTAGATTGTTAGTGTATGGTGAATTTTTTGTATATAATCCAGTAGATAAAATTTCTTAAAAACCCCTTTTGTTCGTTTTGTATATATTTTGCTAATCCAATATGATCTCGGCTGAAATATGTTGGATTTTTGCCTTGAATAACGGAGTTTTAATTCTGCTTTCGCCGAAATCGGGTATTCTCTCTCCTTTTACTCTACTCAGCATGTCCCTTTCCATATGTTGCATCTTAATTCTTTCCATATTTTGAAACATTGAGGACAATGTTTAGTTTAGGTTTGGGGGTATAGAGTAGATACCATGATAATTTGCCATAATTGAAAACGAACTCCTTCTTCTTTTTGAAAAAAAATTGAAAAATTCCAAAAAAAATTGAAAAATCAAAATTCAAAAAAAAATTAAAAAAATGAAAAATCATAAAAAAATGGAGCTCATTTACCTTGAAATGTTGACTCTTGTGCAAATATGTATTTTTATTAGGAGTCTTAGTCTAGATATTTAGGCACCCTGATTCTAGCACAATTCACATTGTGATAAGAAATTTGCACGCGCACGATCTACCAATACATGTATGGCCTCGATCTTCAAGGTGTTTGATAGGAAGTTACGATTGCCAATCACTTTAGAATACTGAACGAAACTTGACTAGCTTGTTCTTTGGTTGGTTGGGATAGAAGGTGGAGGTTACATTAAGAAAGACAACCATCGAATTTAACTGGGTGCATCAAAAAGGGCTACCTCTTGCAAAGTGTCATGTAATCTTTTGTTTCCTTTTGTATATGTATCAAAAGTGTTTCCTTGTTCAGAAAAAAAAAAAAAAAAAAAAAAAAAAAAAAAAAAAAAAAAAAAAAAAAAAAAAAAAAAAAAAAAAAAAAAAAAAAAAAAAAAAAAAAAAAAAAAAAAAAAAAAAAAAAAAAAAAAAAAAAAAAAAATCAGAAAAATACCAAAAAAATCAAGTATTTATCAATTCCATCATCTCTTGTTCCAAAAATAAAAGAGATTTGTCAATGTAAATAAGAGTCATGTAAAGAGTCATTTTATTGTTTCTTTGTAATAAGCAAGGAGGGTGTATGCCATTGATGTACAACGCGAGTAATTGTGAAATACCTCCAACTCATTCACAATTCTCGTAAAGTCCGGACAGCTAGCTAGATTTCGACCTCAGTTCTTAGCCTGAGAAACTATCTCTTGGTGATTAGTAGTCATGACTTCAGATCTTTCTTTACACATGTGTAGATACACTTTACACTCTTATCACATGTCCTTATTTGTTATCAGTGTTAGGATTGTGCCTTGATAGCTAGATTGACATCTCCATTTTGCTGTGAGCTTTAAACTGTTTTGCACATGTCACATTTGACGGAATATGAGCTTATATTTTGTCCTTAGGTTTTGTAGGCACACCTCTGGTAAACCTTCACGAGACTTCAACTCGTCCACTAGGGACACTTAGTGGTTTAAAAGGCTTAGTGCATACGCTAAATGCATTCGAGAGACCAGCGACAGTGGTATAGGTAGGATTTCCTTTGTTTTGTTTTACTTGAGGACAAGTAAAATTCAGGTTTGGGGGTATTTGATGAGTGCCAAATATTGTATATATTTATCCCTTTTTGTTGGCATTTAACTCATCTTTTGATCATTAATTCTACATTTTATCCCATATTCTGTATTTTCATTGTTTTCAAGAATAAATATTTTTCTTACTTAATTTTGCATTTTTAGGTAATAAATAAAGTCTGGATGACTTGCGGAGCGGAAAAGAGCAGAAAAGTAGTGAAAAGCCGGGAGAAATCACGCAAGGAAGCCGCGAAGAATGGTGCGCACAACCTCATTTTCTACACACAAAAACGCCTCCGTTCTCAGCCATCAGATCAGTTCTCAGAAGCATCCGATGGTCGCTCCTTCATAGATCATCAAAATCTGAAGTCTCTGCCAAGCACCACAGCGCTGAAATTCCAAGCCTTCAGATTAGATGGTAGTTGAATCCAACGGTTGCTCCCTTGCTGTTCATCAAAGTTTGATATATCCGCCTTACACTACAGCACCTAACCCCATCTGGATCCGTCTATTTAGTTGTACCAAAAAAATCCTACGGTCGCTTCCATCCCCTTCCTTAAAGCCGTTCGATTCCATCTGAACTTAATGATCCGATGGCCCAGCTCGTGAAACATCATCTCTTGATGAACCCGACTCACACCAGAACATCCCATACCCTAAAAAACCCATCGAGAACTACCCATTCCATTTCTCTCCTTCTCTTTCTTTTCCTTCTCCTTCACCCGACAGTTGCAGAGCTCTGCAACTCGAGCTCCTGCCTCTCTTCCTTGTCGCAACAGCCACCACACCACACCGTACATCACCACCCCATCCCAAGTTTCTCCCTTGTCTCGTTTTTAGCATCAAACTAGGTGCTACAAGCTAGAACAGTGAGAAGCTAGGGTTACACAATCGAAAGAGGGGACAAAACTTGAAGAGACAGGAGCAGAAGAAGAAGATAAAGCGTGGGTTAGACGCAAATCAACAGAAATCAGTGAGTAATTTTGGGAATTTGAGAAAACCCTAATTTCAATTTAGGGTTTCGAAAATTTAGGGTTTGTTGTAAACTATAAATATGGATGTTGTTGCTACTGTTAGGGGTGTTCTTGGACTAGCCAAGTTTCCACCCAATTTGGGTTAGGTTAATTTAATTCCAATTTTAATTTCACTGTTAATTATTAGGGTTCTTGTTTTGCAAATTTTAATTCTCTGTTTAGAAGTTTAAATGTTTGTTATGTTCTTGTTAATGTGCATGTTTGAATTTCCTGTTAAATGTGGTCATTGTTAGTGCCATCTTTAGTTCAATGTTAGTTGTAATTCACTGTTAGTTTGATGGAATGCTAGGCTAGAAACCTTTGAAGCACTGAATTGATTGAGTAATGGAAGAAATCAGTGCTCATAGCAAGCTGATTATCTTGCCATTCCATTTTTGTATGCTTAGGATGCAATGTGCTGATTGAGCAATGGAAGAAATCAGTGCTCATAGCAAGCTGATTATCTTGCCATTCCATTTGTGTTTGCCTGTATTCTTGCCTTAGCCTTGCTCTGTTAGTTTCACTATCATCCTTGCCCTTGGCCTTAGGCCTTGGTTCATCTTGCATTGTTCTTTGCTTTTGCCCTGTGTTGCTTTTGTTTGCTTCCCCTACTGCTGTTTTCTTCCTTTCTTGTGCTGCTACTACTTGCATTGCCTTGTGCTGCAGCTGCCTTTTCCTCCCTTCTCCTGCATCTGAGTTTCTGCAGCTGTTGCTGCCACTCCACTTCCCTTGCAGCTGTCTGCTACCCTGCTGCTGCTGCTTCCTCTCCAATTCTCAATTCACAGTCACTGTTAGCCCAAGGCCCAAAAGACCAAAAGCCCAGGTTTAATCCCAAGCTCAGTTCACTACACTGAGCCCAAGCCTAAGTTCAAGGCAAAGCCTAGTTCACTGCTAGGACAAAAGGTCAAGCCCAGTCCATTATAACTGTTAGTTCAAAAACTCTGAGCCCAAAGCATCAGTTCACATTACAGAGCCCAATTCATTCAAAGGGCATTCAAACCCATTAGTACTCAAAGCCCAATCTAAGCCAAAAGGCTTCATAGCCCAATAGCAACTAGAACCCAAAATAGCTAGAACACTCCAAAACACACCCGATCTCTGTGGATCGACCCGTACTTGCACGAGCTACAACTGACGACCGTGCACTTGCGGTATTACTGTAGGCCCGCGTTTCATTGCGCTTAATTTTATACATATCTCCGGGCCCACCAAGTTTTTGGCCGGGGATAATTTTTAGGACCTTTTAGAAGCCTACCAAGTTTTTGGCGCCGCTGCCGGGGATTGGTGCTGTGTTTTATCTGTATTTTTCTTAGCTATTTTTGCATTTCACTGCATAGCATTTGCATCTGCATCTGCTTCACTTCATTTGCTGTTGGACCTGCTGTTCTGAACCTGTTTTTCCTCTGCTGGGACGCCACCAAGGAAAAGAACCAAAACCCAACTGGGTTTTTGCAACAATATCAGAGCAGCTGGGCTGTGCTTAAAAGGTAACCCATTTAAGAGAACCCGAATTGTGGGCTTCCAATTTTTTAATTGTGGGCATGTAATATTAAAGCCAATTTTTGGGCTTCTCTTATTTTCTGTTGGGTTTGTAATAATTTATTTGTGGGCTTGTATTTGTTTAATTTGTGGGCTTGTATTTAATTTTTTTGTGAGCTTGTTTAATTTGGACTTGTATTTTGTGTTCTGGGTTTTTAAACCCAGCTGAGCTTGTAACCGACCACGCTAGTTGAACTCGTTAGTGGGCCGAGTACCCAAATTCTAGGCCGAGATTTTGGACTCAGTTCCACCAAAAGTTTTCAACCAAGCGGAGCCAAAGCAAACGCAAAACAAACAGTGGGCGTGCTCCCATACAAAAACCAAATTTTATTTTCTTGTTTTTTTTAAAAAAAAAAAAAAAAAAAAAAAAAATTTGCTCCCTATTTTAAAACCAAATTTTTATTTTACTCCCATTTCAAAACCAAATTTTCAAATGTCTCCCACCAAAACCAGAATTTTCCCAAAAATCCAAACCCTTTAAAAACCAAATTTTTGAAAACCCATTAAAACCAAATAGTGGGCTTTGTGTCTTTTCAAAATGGGCCAACCTCGTGCTCTCCATGAATACATGTATCCGTCAATAAAAATTCCATTATCATGTATTGTATTACCTCAAACCAATAACCCTTTTAAAATAAATGCAAGCATGATACAAATACTTCCTATATTTCGAGGGTTCGATTCTGAGAACCCCTATACTCATGTAAGAGAGTTTGAGCAAATTTGTCGGACTATGCAACCTGATCACATGTCCGAAGACTCTCTGAGATTGCATTTGTTTACATTTTCTTTAAAGGAAAGGGCCAAAACATGGTTTTACGGTTTGAGACCACAATCAATCACCACTTGGGAACAACTCACTAATCAATTTTTCCAAAAATTCTTTCCACATCATAGGACCATCGCTATTCGTCAAAATATCAATTGTTTTGTCCAATTGGATGAGGAAACTGTTTTTCACTATTTTGAACGTTTTAATGATTTGTTGAGTGAATGTCCGCACCATGGAATTGAGAAGTGGAGACTTGTCGTCATCCTCTATGAGGGACTAGACTTTAAATCTCGAACCATGGTTGAGTTTATGTGTAATGGTGAGTTTATTGATAAATCTGTGGATGATGCATGGAATTTTTTAGCCGAGATTGCAGAGAAAACCCATCAATGGGAATCCGTTAGGGAAACAGGAACAACACCACATGATATGAGTCACCTCCATGAATTAGAGTTTTATTCTTGTAATAGCTCCGACCTTAGGATTGAAAATTATCCTAGATTGCAAAATTCCTATCATGATGATGATGATGATTATGATGTTATGTTAGAAGAACATGTCTATACTGAAAATGTTATGGAACCTTTGGGTTCAAATACATTAGGCTTCTCTGCCCCGACCTTAATGCATGATATTTCTTCTAGTATTCCATGTGATGTTTCCCCTGATGTGCCGATACACGAGAATAAATCTGTTGATGATGTTGATAATTCTGATTGTAATCTTGCCAATTTGATTGATGATTGTGAGCATGATGTGACATGTGTAGATGAGTTAGAAGATTTTGATTTGATTGATAATGATATGCCTATTCTTCTACCTAAGTCACAATCTGATGGCCTTCCACCCAACCTAGATTTGGTTTGTACCCATATTGTAAAACCAATTTTTCTGAAAATTCCTAACCTAGGTTTGCAACTGTGTGCTTCCCAAGTCCTCTTGGACTATTTTGCTTCAAAATATAACACTTTTCAAGAGCCACAGTTGGAATGCATTTCTTTGCCCATCCCGAAAACAGTCCATTATGAGTTAGACCTTTTGAATCCTGAATCCCTAAAATTAAAAGATTTTGTGCTTAAAAGTAAACCTGTTGAAAAATTTTGGTTTAGGGGTGATTCATTCGGTTTTTCACTCTCACTCCCATTTAAGTCCAATTTTAGTGTTTTGAAGCTTTCTTTGTCTCTACACTTTGTCTTTTGGGTTGATCCTCAACTCTTTAGATTGTTAGTGTATGGTGAATTTTTTGTATATAATCCAGTAGATTAAATTTCTTAAAAACCCCTTTTGTTCGTTTTGTATATATTTTGCTAATCCAATATGATCTCGGCTGAAATATGTTGGATTTTTGCCTTGAATAACGGAGTTTTAATTCTGCTTTCGCCGAAATCGGGTATTCTCTCTCCTTTTACTCTACTCAGCATGTCCCTTTCCATATGTTGCATCTTAATTCTTTCCATATTTTGAAACATTGAGGACAATGTTTAGTTTAGGTTTGGGGGTATAGAGTAGATACCATGATAATTTGCCATAATTGAAAACGAACTCCTTCTTCTTTTTGAAAAAAAATTGAAAAATTCCAAAAAAAATTGAAAAATCAAAATTGAAAAAAAAATTAAAAAAATGAAAAATCATAAAAAAGGGAGCTCATTTACCTTGAAATGTTGACTCTTGTGCAAATATGTATTTTTATTAGGAGTCTTAGTCTAGATATTTAGGCACCCTGATTCTAGCACAATTCACATTGTGATAAGAAATTTGCACGCGCACGATCTACCAATACATGTATGGCCTCGATCTTCAAGGTGTTTGATAGGAAGTTACGATTGCCAATCACTTTAGAATACTGAACGAAACTTGACTATCTTGTTCTTTGGTTGGTTGGGATAGAAGGTGGAGGTTACATTAAGAAAGACAACCATCGAATTTAACTGGGTGCATCAAAAAGGGCTACCTCTTGCAAAGTGTCATGTAATATTTTGTTTCCTTTTGTATATGTATCAAAAGTGTTTCCTTCTCAATGAAAAAAAAAAAAAAAA
>NC_039365.1:166612416-166623970 GCF_003573695.1 Papaver somniferum
AAAAAAAACGATGTATATATTCAGAAAAAAAAAAAAAAATCAAGTATTTATCAATTCCATCCTCTCTTGTTCTAAAAATAAAAGAGAGTAGTCAATGTAAATAAGAGTCATGTAAATAGTTATTTTTGTTGTTTCATTGTAATAAGCAAGGAGGGTGTATGCCATTGATGTACAACGCGAGTAATTGTGAAATACCTCCAACTCATTCACAATTCTCGTAAAGTCCGGACAGCTAGCTAGATTTCGACCTTGGTTCTTAGCCTGAGAAACTATCTCTTGGTGATTAGGAGTCATAACTTCAGATATTTCTTTACACATGTGTAGATACACTTTACACTCTTATCACATGTCTTTTTTTGTTATCAGTGCTAGGATTGTGCCTTCGATAGCTAGATTGACATCTCCATTTTGCTGTGAGCTTAAACTGTTTTGCACATGTCACATTTGATGGAATCTGAGCTCATATTTTGTCCTTAGGTTTTGTAGGTACACCTCTGGTAAACCTTCACGAGACTTCAACTCGTCCACTAGGGACACTTAGTGGTTTAAAAGGCTTAGTGCATACGCTAAATGCATTCGAGAGACCAGCGACAGTGGTATAGTTAGGATTTCCTTAGTTTTGTTTTACTTGAGGACAAGTAAAATTCAGGTTTGGGGGTATTTGATGAGTGCCAAATATTGTATATATTTATCCCTTTTTGTTGGCATTTAACTCATCTTTTGATCATTAATTCTACATTTTATCCCATATTCTGTATTTTCATTGTTTTCAAGAATAAATATTTTTCTTACTTAATTTTGCATTTTTAGGTAATAAATAAAGTCTGGATGACTTGCGGAGCGGAAAAGAGCAGAAAAGTAGTGAAAAGCCGGGAGAAATCACGCAAGGAAGCCGCGAAGAATGGTGCGCACAACCTCATTTTCTACACACAAAAACGCCTCCGTTCTCAGCCATCAGATCATTTCTCAGAAGCATCCGATGGTCGCTCCTTCATAGATCATCAAAATCTGAAGTCTCTGCCAAGCACCACAGCGCTGAAATTCCAAGCCTTCAGATTAGATGGTAGTTGAATCCAACGGTTGCTCCCTTGCTGTTCATCAAAGTTTGATATCTCCGCCTTACACTACAGCACCTAACCCCATCTGGATCCGTCTATTTAGTTGTACCAAAAAAATCCTACGGTCGCTTCCATCCCCTTCCTTAAAGCCGTTCGATTCCATCTGAACTTAATGATCCGATGGCCCAGCTAGTGAAACATCATCTCTTGATGAACCCGACTCACACCAGAACATCCCATACCCTAAAAAACCCATCGAGAACTACCCATTCCATTTCTCTCCTTCTCTTTCTTTTCCTTCTCCTTCACCCGACAGTTGCAGAGCTCTGCAACTCGAGCTCCTGCCTCTCTTCCTTGTCGCAACAGCCACCACACCCCACCGTACATCACCACCCCATCCCAAGTTTCTCCCTTGTCTCGTTTTTAGCATCAAACTAGGTGCTACAAGCTAGAACAGTGAGAAGCTAGGGTTACACAATCGAAAGAGGGGACAAAACTTGAAGAGACAGGAGCAGAAGAAGAAGATAAAGCGTGGGTTAGACGCAAATCAACAGAAATCAGTGAGTAATTTTGGGAATTTGAGAAAACCCTAATTTCAATTTAGGGTTTCGAAAATTTAGGGCTTGTTGTAAACTATAAATATGGATGTTGTTGCTACTGTTAGGGGTGTTCTTGGGCTAGCCAAGATTCCCCCAAATTTGGGTTAGTGTATGTTTAATTTTAATGTTCAATTTCAGTTACAAATCAATCCCTGTTCATGTTTATCTCACTGCTAGAATCACTGTTAATGTTTATATTTGTTGTTTAAATGTCTGTTAGTATACTGTTTAGGGTAATGAATCATGTTTAGTGCCTGTTTAGGCTTAGTTTTGTGTTTAATCATTGTTTTGTATCTGTTAATCCTCATTGTTCTGTCACTGTTAGTGTCATGTTTGTGTAATGTTAATGTTTAGTTCACTGCTGTTAGTTTAATGGAAGGCTAGGCTAGAAACCTTTGAAGCACTGAATTGAGTGAGTAATGGAAGAAATCAGTGCTCATAGCAAGCTGATTATCTTGCCATTCCATTTTTGTATGCTTAGGTTGCACTGATTTGATTGAGCATTGGGAGAAACTAGTGCTCACTAGTGACAATGAGCAAGCTAGTTCTCTTCCCACTCTAGATGAATGCCTTAGCTTTGCTTTGTTACTTCTTCTCCACATCCCTGCCCTTGGCCTTAGGCCTTGGTTCATTTATCTTGTTCACACTGTTTTCTTCATTGTCATCTTTCTTTTGCTGTTTAGTTTTTAGTCTGTTTAATCTTTGCTGTTTTTGCCATTCTTTTGTTCTCTGGTTTGCTTCCAATTTGGCCTAGAGCCACTGTTTACACTCCTCTTTTGCTGCTAAGCCAGAAGCCCTTGTGCTGTTGCTTTTGCCCTGTTGTTGCCTGCCCTCTGTGCCTTGTGCAGTTGCTGCTGCAGTACTGCTGCTTTCCTTCTTCTTTGCCTTGTGCTGCTGCTGCTGCAACCCTGTTGCTGCTGCTGCTCCCCTTCCCCTGCAGCTGCTACTGCTTGCATCTGCTCTGCTGTGCACTCAAGCCCATAGCCCAGTTCAATAACCAAGCCCAGTACATTTCATTCCAGAAGCCCAAAGCCCAATTACTGTGAAAGACCACTTCACTGTTAGGGTGAAATTGAGCCCAAAGCTCAATCAAAGCCCAAAGCTCAAAGGTACAAAACCCACTAAGCCCATAAGTCCATTGGTACCCAAAGCCCAACAACAATTTAGGAGCCCAAAATAGCTAGAAAACTCCAAAACACACCCAGTCTCTGTGGATCGACCCGTACTTGCACGAGCTACAACTGACGACCGTGCACTTGCGGTATTACTGTAGGCCCGTTTCATTTCGCTTCAATTTTATACGCTTTCCCGGGCCCACCAAGTTTTTGGCGCCGCTGCCGGGGACTCGGGTTTGTTTCTCTAGTAGTTTTATTAGCTATTTTTGCATTTCACTGCATAGCATTTGCATCTGCATCTGCTTCACTTCATTTGCTGTTGGACCTGCTGTTCTGAACCAGTTTTTCCTCTGCTGGGACGCCACCAAGGAAAAGAACCAAATCCCAACTGGGTTTTTGCAACAATATCAGAGCAGCTGGGCTGTGCTTAAAAGGTAACCCATTTAAGAGAACCCGAATTGTGGGCTTCCAATTTTTAATTGTGGGCTTGTAATATTAAAGCCAATTTTTGGGCTTTTTATTTTCTGTTGGGTTTGTAATTAATTTTTGTGGGCTTGTTTGTTTAATTTGTGGGCTTGTTTAAATTCTTTCATTGGACTTGTATTTTGGACTCTGGGTTTAAACCCAGCTGAGCTTGTAACCGATTGTGGGCTTGTTTCCACTCAAGAGTGGACCTCGAAACCAAAGTTTTAAAACAAACATCGGGCCTTAACCAACTGGGCCAAATTAAACTTTCAAAATTAAAACTTAGTGTTTCGTGGGCCGCAGCCTTCCTCCCATTCCATTAGAGGACCAACAGTGGGCTTGCTCCCAAATTCAAAAAAAAAAAGAAAAAAAGAAAACAAATTTATTTTCTTAAATAAATATTTTCTCTCCCATTCAAAAATCAAAAATTTCTCCCATAAAAACCAAAGTTTTCCAAATGTTTCCCTAAAAACCAAAATTTTTCTTTTTCCCATCAAAACCAAATGTCTCCCGACAAAACCAAATTTTTCCCAAAAAGTCCAATCCCATTAAAAACCAAATTTTCTTGTAGATAATGTGTTAGTTCAATTTCCTTTTGTATATATTTTGTGCTCATCCATTGTGACTCTGAATATGTTGGAGTTTTGCCTTGGATAACGGAGTTTTAATTCTGCTTTCGCCGAAATCGGGTATTCTCTCTCCTTTTACTCTACTCAGCATGTCCCTTTCCATATGTTGCATTTTAATTCTTTCCATATTTTTAAACATTCAGGACAATGTTTAGTTTAGGTTTGGGGGTATAGAGTAGATACCACGATAATATGCCATAATTGAAAACAAAACTCCATCTTTTTGAAAAAATTGAAAAATTCCAAAAAAAATTGAAAAATCAAAATAAAAAATTTAAAAATTGAAAAAAACAAAACATAAAAATGGAGCTCATTTACCTTGAAATGTTGACTCTTGTGCAAATATGTAATTATTAGGAGTCTTAGTCTAGATATTTAGGCACCCTGATTCTAGCACAATTCACATAGTGATAAGAAATTTGCACGCGCACGATCTACCAATACATGTATAGCCTCGATCTTCAAGGTGTTTGATAGGAAGTCACGATTGCCAATCACTTTAGAATACTGAACGAAACTTGACTAGCTTGTTCTTTGGTTGGTTGGGATAGAAGGTGGAGGTTACATTAAGAAAGACAACCATCGAATTTAACTGGGTGCATCAAAAAGGGCTACCTCTTGCAAAGTGTCATGTAATTTTTTGTTTCTTCTTGTTATGTATCAAAAGTGTTTCCTTGTTCAAAAAAAAAAAAAAAAAAAAAAAAAAAAAAAAAAAAAAAAAAAAAAAAAAAAAAAAAAAAAAAAAAAAAAAAAAAAAAAAAAAAAAAAAAAAAAAAAAAAAAAAAAAAAAAAAAAAAAAAAAAAAAAACCAAAAAAATCAAGTATTTATCAATTCCATCCTCTCTTGTTCCAAAAATAAAAGAGAGTAGTCAATGTAAATAAGAGTCATGTAAATAGTTATTTTTGTTGTTTCATTGTAATAAGCAAGGAGGGTGTATGCCATTGATGTACAACGCGAGTAATTGTGAAATACCTCCAACTCATTCACAATTCTCGTAAAGTCCGGACAGCTAGCTAGATTTCGACCTCAGTTCTTAGCCTGAGAAACTATCTCTTGGTGATTAGTAGTCATGACTTCAGATCTTTCTTTACACATGTGTAGATACACTTTACACTCTTATCACATGTCTTTTTTTGTTATCAGTGCTAGGATTGTGCCTTCGATAGCTAGATTGACATCTCCATTTTGCTGTGAGCTTAACTGTTTTGCACATGTCACATTTGATGGAATCTGAGCTCATATTTTGTCCTTAGGTTTTGTAGGCACACCTCTGGTAAACCTTCACGAGACTTCAACTCGTCCACTAGGGACACTTAGTGGTTTAAAAGGCTTAGTGCATACGCTAAATGCATTCGAGAAACCAGCGACAGTGGTATAGGTAGGATTTCCTTAGTTTGTTTTTACTTGAGGACAAGTAAAATTCAGGTTTGGGGGTATTTGATGAGTGCCAAATATTGTATATATTTATCCCTTTTTGTTGGCATTTAACTCATCTTTTGATCATTAATTCTACATTTTATCCCATATTCTGTATTTTCATTGTTTTCAAGAATAAATATTTTTCTTACTTAATTTTGCATTTTTAGGTAATAAATAAAGTCTGGATGACTTGCGGAGCGGAAAAGAGCAGAAAAGTAGTGAAAAGCCGGGAGAAATCACGCAAGGAAGCCGCGAAGAATGGTGCGCACAACCTCATTTTCTACACACAAAAACGCCTCCGTTCTCAGCCATCAGATCAGTTCTCAGAAGCATCCGATGGTCGCTCCTTCATAGATCATCAAAATCTGAAGTCTCTGCCAAGCACCACAGCGCTGAAATTCCAAGCCTTCAGATTAGATGGTAGTTGAATCCAACGGTTGCTCCCTTGCTGTTCATCAAAGTTTGATATCTCCGCCTTACACTACAGCACCTAACCCCATCTGGATCCGTCTATTTAGTTGTACCAAAAAAATCCTACGGTCGCTTCCATCCCCTTTCTTAAAGCCGTTCGATTCCATCTGAACTTAATGATCCGATGGCCCAGCTCGTGAAACATCATCTCTTGATGAACCCGACTCACACCAGAACATCCCATACCCTAAAAAACCCATCGAGAACTACCCATTCCATTTCTCTCCTTCTCTTTCTTTTCCTTCTCCTTCACCCGACAGTTGCAGAGCTCTGCAACTCGAGCTCCTGCCTCTCTTCCTTGTCGCAACAGCCACCACACCACACCGTACATCACCACCCCATCCCAAGTTTCTCCCTTGTCTCGTTTTTAGCATCAAACTAGGTGCTACAAGCTAGAACAGTGAGAAGCTAGGGTTACACAATCGAAAGAGGGGACAAAACTTGAAGAGACAGGAGCAGAAGAAGAAGATAAAGCGTGGGTTAGACGCAAATCAACAGAAATCAGTGAGTAATTTTGGGAATTTGAGAAAACCCTAATTTCAATTTAGGGTTTCGAAAATTTAGGGTTTGTTGTAAACTATAAATATGGATGTTGTTGCTACTGTTAGGGGTGTTCTTGGACTAGCCAAGTTTCCACCCAATTTGGGTTAGGTTAATTTAATTCCAATTTTAATTTCACTGTTAATTATTAGGGTTCTTGTTTTGCAAATTTTAATTCTCTGTTTAGAAGTTTAAATGTTTGTTATGTTCTTGTTAATGTGCATGTTTGAATTTCCTGTTAAATGTGGTCATTGTTAGTGCCATCTTTAGTTCAATGTTAGTTGTAATTCACTGTTAGTTTGATGGAATGCTAGGCTAGAAACCTTTGAAGCACTGAATTGATTGAGTAATGGAAGAAATCAGTGCTCATAGCAAGCTGATTATCTTGCCATTCCATTTTTGTATGCTTAGGATGCAATGTGCTGATTGAGCAATGGAAGAAATCAGTGCTCATAGCAAGCTGATTATCTTGCCATTCCATTTGTGTTTGCCTGTATTCTTGCCTTAGCCTTGCTCTGTTAGTTTCACTATCATCCTTGCCCTTGGCCTTAGGCCTTGGTTCATCTTGCATTGTTCTTTGCTTTTGCCCTGTGTTGCTTTTGTTTGCTTCCCCTACTGCTGTTTTCTTCCTTTCTTGTGCTGCTACTACTTGCATTGCCTTGTGCTGCAGCTGCCTTTTCCTCCCTTCTCCTGCATCTGAGTTTCTGCAGCTGTTGCTGCCACTCCACTTCCCTTGCAGCTGTCTGCTACCCTGCTGCTGCTGCTTCCTCTCCAATTCTCAATTCACAGTCACTGTTAGCCCAAGGCCCAAAAGACCAAAAGCCCAGGTTTAATCCCAAGCTCAGTTCACTACACTGAGCCCAAGCCTAAGTTCAAGGCAAAGCCTAGTTCACTGCTAGGACAAAAGGTCAAGCCCAGTCCATTATAACTGTTAGTTCAAAAACTCTGAGCCCAAAGCATCAGTTCACATTACAGAGCCCAATTCATTCAAAGGGCATTCAAACCCATTAGTACTCAAAGCCCAATCTAAGCCAAAAGGCTTCATAGCCCAATAGCAAATTTAGAACCCAAAATAGCTAGAACACTTCAAACACACCCAGTCTCTGTGGATCGACCCGTACTTGCACGAGCTACAACTGACGACCGTGCACTTGCGGTATTACTGTAGGCCCGTTTTATTACGCTTAATTTTACACATCTCCGGGCCCACCACTACTCAAAACACCTAGATGAGTGCAATATCAGTAACATCATGTTGAAAGGAAAAAAAAAGTAACTTCAAAGACAAAGGCAACACCAACAGTGGAAGATTCAACATCAACTGAAGAAGAAAATCCATCAGTTGTGGTAGAAGAAATTCAAAAACCAACACGACCAACAACGAGATCAAAGTCAGCATTAAAAGATTCAACATCAATTTCATCCTAAACTCCAGCAGTTCCAGTAGAAGAAATTCGAAAATCAAGGACGGGATCGAAGAGAGGATTACAAGATTCAACATCAATTTCAATGCCAGAAACTTCAAAAACATCACCACCTAAGAAGAAATCAAAGACTTCAAATCCTTCAAAGCCTCAAACCCTTCAAATCATTCAAAGCCTTCAACAACTGTTAGAACAAAAAAAAGGAACACAATTCAAGTCCAATTCTGTCTATTTTTGAGCAAATTTTATGAGATTTCTTGTATACGTATACAGATGTGTACACCACTATGTTGTTGCAGTGCTTCATTTCATGTTCTGTCTGTTTTTGTTCCCTTTTTATGAGTTTTGTTGTTTCTGTGTAAATACTAGTACACCACCATGCTGTTGCAGTGCTTCATTTCATGTTCTGTCTATTTTTTAGCATTTTTTATGAGTTTTTTTGTTTGTGTGTAAATATTAGTACACCATTCTGTTGCAGTGCTTCATTTCATGTTTTGTCTATTTTTTAGCATTTTTATGAGTTTTGTTGTTTGCGTGTAAATACTAGTACACCACCATGCTGTTGCAGTGCTTCATTTCATGTTCTGTCTATTTTTTAGCATTTTTTATGAGTTTTGTTGTTTGTGTGTAAATACTAGTACACCACCATGATATTGCAGTGCTTCATTTCATGTTCTGTCTATTTTTTAGCATTTTTAAACCAACATGTGTTGTTATGTGAGTTTGTGAGTGGTTTTATGGTTAATGGCATGTTATATGTGATTCATGACATGTTATGTGTTATGGAGTTGTTTCATTTCAGTTGTGTGTACAGGTTTGTACACAAGCATTCTATTGCAGTGATTCATAGCATGTTGTGTGTGTGTTTTAAAGATGTTTCTGTAGAAGTGTACAGATTTTTACACCATCATGGTGTTATAGTGATATATGGCGTGTTTTTTATGGAAATTATTGTTGCTTTGTTATATTTCTGTAGCAGTGTACTGGTTTGTACACCAACATTTTTGTATGAGTATTATGTGGTGTGCTTCTCTTTTCTTATTCCCATTTGTCTATTTTCGTAGATACAAATAAACCTTATAGGTCAGGTTTTCATGCAATCAACAAGTTTGTGAACAAGAACCTTAAGGAGGATGGAGAAGTAAGGAAGAAGGATACTAAAAAAGTCTGGTTCACTGACTTTAAGTTAGAGAAGCAAAAAGAGAGCCCTTTTTGGCCTTTAGTCGACGTCTTTGTTCACAAGAAAGCTGAAAAGAAAGAGGAGAAAAAGTCAGAAAAGAAAAAGGATAAGAAGAGAGATGTGTGGTTCAAGAATCCAGAATCAATCTTGAAGATTGTGAACCATTTCCGCCATGATAATTTAGGGGGGAATGTTTTCGTGTTCAATACTGCCGAGGAGAAACAGTTTGTGGAGGTAGAAAGTATGCCAGAAGATTTGTATTTAATTTTTGGATTACATATGGTGGCATCAGAACCTGTGGAACGAGAATGTACCAAAACTAGAGCTGAGATGAGATATGGCTCACTGATAACACGAATGAATCTGAAGGATCCAACTAAGTTGGGGAAACTAGATGTGGAGAATGAAATCTTGCGTATAATGAGGGAAAACCCAAAGTTGGATAGAGAGATTGAAAGAAATGCTGAGGACTTGGTAGTGTTGTTTGGGATGTACCTGTGCATCAGTGTTTTTTTTACCACAACAAATGGAAGCGTGCTTACCAAGAGCCAATTTACTCACTACTTTGAATCATTGGATAGAGTGAAAAAAACCAACTGACCAGTTCATATACATAAATATCTAATGGATAGCATTAAGAAACATATTGCCTCACCACTTAGAGTTAATGGTTGTATGGTATACTTGTTGGTGAGTTTATATGTGTACATTGTTTTACACAAGTTTGAAGTTGTACCAATTTACATGCTTTGGTTCACTGTATTTGTTGGATCCTAACATTTCTAACTCTTCACCTGTTTTTTAATGCAGTATTGGTTTGCTGAACACAACAACAGCATGACGCCAAGCAATGAACAAGGTTTCCCAAGGTTTTTAAGGTGGGTAATAAGTGACATCAGTACAACAATCGAGAAAGATGTTAATGAAGCTATGAAAAAGGTAACTTGATAAATTTCTTACAATAATGATTTCTTCCTACATGTGTACATTAGATATACACCTTGATAAGGTTTACAAAAATGGTGACAAAATTTTGTCATGTGTACAACAATACACACCTATAACACAGGTGTAAAAAGATGTACACCTGTTATCCATATTGATACTTTGGCATGTTTTCAGATGCAACCCGGATGGGTAAAAGCTTGCAGTGATGAAAAACAACAGATTATGGAAGAGTACAGAAAGAATAGGCAAGAAAATAGCAGAGATGCAATGAAAGAAAAGTTGTACAAAGCACTACAACAAAGAGATGAAGCATTGGAAGAGCTTTCTGACTTGAAGGTTAAACATTTGAAGCTTGTTATCTTCATTGAAGAAAAAAGAAAAAAACTTTATGAAGCTGATCCAAGGAATGTGCAAGATGATAAGGATCTTGTTGATTTGTTTGTTGACTCCTTGCAAGAAATCATTTCATTTAACAAAGCATTAAAAAGTGAGGATGAATGTGATGATGATGAGAAGGAGGAGGAGGAAGGTGAGAAAGGTGAGAAAAGTGGCAAAAGTGATGATGTGGATGACAGTAATGATGATGATAGTGAGAAAGGTAATAGAAGTTGCAAAGGTGGTGATGTGAATGATAGTGATAAGGAGCAGGAGGAGGAGGGTTATGATAAGGAGTAGGAGGATGGTGGTGGCAAAGGTGGTGATGAGGATCAAGATGAGGAGGATGGTGGTGGCAAAGGTGGTGATGAAGATGGTGGCAAATCTGAAAAGAATGAAGTTCCGTCTGAAACTTCTGAAAAGCGAAAGGTATAAAACCACTTTTATTAAATGTGGCAGTCATTTGTTTTTATGTGTGTGGATAGTTATACACCAGTATGATAAAACTAATACCTTTTCTCTAAAATTGAATCTTTTAGCACTCCTCTGTCAAATACAAATGAAGAGAAGGATGGCAAGGATGGAACAAGGCAAGGTGTTGAGTCTGAAACTGCTAAGAAGCCTAGGTATGAAATGATATCAGCTTGCATTTCTTTTCATTTTCTGTATATGTGTACCAAGACGTACACCTTAGTGATATATTATATGTGTGTGTGTGCAAAGATGTACACTTTTGTAGAACCTAACACTTTTGTACAAAGATGTACACTTTCAGCACTTCTCTGCCAGAGACAGCTGCATATCAAGAAGACCAGGTGTTGATGGTGGTTTTTAGCTTAGGGTTAAAATCATAAAACCTTAGTGTTGATGGTGGTTTTTAGCCTAGGGTTAAAATCGTAAAACCTTACATCTAACATGACGTCACTACGACCACTATCACATTTATTGAATCATTCAACATGCCTACGTAAAAATTACTGGGTTACCTTTTTTTTATATACGCTATATTCCACGGCAGAACCCCCAATACTGACTGGCAACATCTCCGCGCCAAGGCATTCCAACCATGCCAGCCGCACCAAAGTGCCAATGGCATACCATGCCAGCCACATCTCCGCGCCAAGGCATGCCAACCATGCCAGCCGCACCACAGTTCCAATGGCATGCCATGCAAGCCACATATCCGCGCCAAGGCATGTCAACCATGCCAGCCACGTCTCCGCGCAGAGGCATGCCAACCATTCCAGCCACATCTCCGCGCCAAGGCATGCCAACCATGACAGACGCACTACAGTGCCAATGGCATGCCATGCCATCCACATCTCCGCGC
>NC_039365.1:166624164-166626946 GCF_003573695.1 Papaver somniferum
GCTAGACACATCTCCGCGCCAAGGCATGCCAACCATGTCAGCCGCACCACGGTGCCAATGGCATACCATGCCAGCCACATCTACGCGCCAAGGCATGCCAACCATGCCAGCCGCACCACAGTGCCAATGCAATACCATGCCAGCCACATCTCCGCGCCAAGGCATGCCAACCATGCCAGCCGCACCAAAGTGCCAATGGCATGCCATGCCAGCCACATCTCCGCGCCAAGGAAAGCCAACCATGCCATCCACACCATATTGCCAATGGCATGCCATGCCAGCTGATGCGGTTGGGAAAGACACACAAAATACTTGCAAGTATACAAGGCCAAGTTTTAGTATAGAGAGTAAGCAAGGGATTAGTCCACAGGGAGTGGGAGCATACAAGAAATTTTTCTAAGCTAGCAATGGAGACAAGGCACTATGGCAGTGAGCAAGGCAAAGTAATATGGCAATTGCAAAGAACCAAAACAGTTAACAAAGCAAAGATGACAAAACAGCATGGAACCAAGGCTGTGAGCCAAGGGCAGGGGTGAGTTTGTGCACTGATTTCAATGCACAACAGGCTTCAAAATACAAGAAATAAACAGCAAGATAGCTAAGAAATTTAGCTGAGCAGGGAGCAAAATAAGACTGAAATTGTAAGTGACTGAAATAAGGTATTGTGGTCTAAGCTAAGGCTTAGAGTCCACCTTTGTGTCCTAGCCAAACAATGTGATCCTAGGTTGAGTTGAATATCCTATGCATACATCTAGAATGGGAGGAAAACTAATTTGCTCACTAGTTTGCCCCTAGCATTGACTGTCTTTTGACAGAACAATCAATCACAGGCACTATGAGCATTAGTCTCTTCCCATTGATCAATCAAAACAGACATCAAGATAACTATCCTAGCAATTCACCATTTGACAATGCACTAGGCTTCATCTGAGCCTCAGCCTAATGCAGTTTAGCTCATGCTAAACATGTAACTAGCAATAACATTCATTGAGTATGATAATTTAAGCAACATTCAACATTCGAGATAATTGAAAACAACATGCACACATTCACTGTTAACTGCATAAGAAGAACTGAAATTGGAATTGCATCAAAATAAATTTGTTTCCATTCTCTACTGGCTAGTCCAGAGATGCCCCATTTTACAACCCCTAACACCCTTTTATAGTTACAGCCAAAAAAAAAAAATCCAAAATCCCCAAATCAGTGAAATTAGGGTTTTACAAAAAATCCTTACCTAATCTCTGAAAACGATTGATAGCTCTCACCCATGCTTCCTTGTCGTCTGCTGATGCTACCCATGCCTTCGATTTATCCTCTAACCTCACCTATTTCATCAACTCCTAATCCTAGGGTTCCTGTGAGATGAAACGATTAGGAGGTGATTAGAAAAGTAGGTCTTGGTTGTTAGAAGTGATGATGGCTCGAGTGGTGTTGGTTGAGTGATTTGGGGGGAGAAGATGGTGGAGTGATTTGGGGGGAGAAGATGGTGGTGATGGAGACAGCGTCGCTGTTGCAGAAGAGGGGAAGAAGGAGATGGCTCGATGGGTTTTGGCTAGGGTGTGTTTGGTGCGGGTAATAGGGTTAGGTTGCTTAGGTGTTAAACGGGATCATCAAATTTGATGTTTTGTGAAGGGAATCCGTGGGATGATAACTTCTGAAACGGATCTAGCGGCGAGATGGAGACAGATTATGAGCGACCGTTGGATGCAAAAATACAACGAAACTAACGTCTCAAGATGGAGTTAGGTGCTGTAGTGTTGGTAAGGTGCATCGAAATCTGATGCATGATGACGCAGCGACCGTTGGATGGTGGAATGGATCCAATCTTACGGTTAAGAAGGAAAACGGGTTTGGGTATTGAATTTTGGGTTTAGGATATGGATTTGGGTTTAGGAATTGGATTTGGGATTAGGAATCTTGAGCCCACTTCTTCTTTAAGAACAATTTCTTCCTTTTTAAGCCCATTTTTATCCTTGAGTCTTCCATAACACATTCTTCACTTTTTTTCCGCTAGAGATTCCACCGGCTTTCTCCCGTGTCTTTGCTCTTTTGGCTCCGCAACTCATCTAGTCTTTATTTGGTACCTAAAAATACAAAATTAATTAATAAAAATATTTATTCTTGAAAACAATGAAAATACAGAATATGGGATAAAATGTATAATTAATGCACAAAAGATGAGTTAAATGCCAAGAAAAATATATAGAAATATGCACTTTTTAGCACTCATCAAATACCCCCAAACCTGAATTTTACTTGTCCTCAAGTAAAACAAAACTAAGGAAATCCTACCTATACCACTGTCGCTGGTCTCTCGAATGCATTTAACGTATGCACTAAGCCTTTTAAACCACTAAGTGTCCCTAGTGGACGAGTGAAGTCTCGTGAAGGTTTGCTTAGAACGTACCTACAAAGTTCTAGGACAAAATATAAGCTCAGATTCCATCAAATGTGACATGTGCAAGACAGTTTAAGCTCACAGCAAAATGGAGATGTCAATCTAGCTATCAAAGGCACAATCCTAGCACTGATAACAAAAAAAGACATGTGATAAGAGTGTAAAGTGTATCTACACATGTGTAAAGAAAGATCTGAAGTTATGACTACTAATCACCAAGAGATAGTTTCTCAGGCTAAGAACCAAGGTCGAAATCTAGCTAGCTGTCCGGACTTTACGAGAATTGTGAATGAGTAGGAGGTGTTTCACAATTACTCGCGTTGTACATCAATGGCATACACCCTCCTTGCTTATTACAATGAAACAACAAAATGACTCTTT
>NC_039365.1:166626956-166770388 GCF_003573695.1 Papaver somniferum
ATTTTTATTTTGATTTTTTCATTTTTTTCAAAAAGAAGGAGTTCTTGTTTTCAATTATGGCATATTATCGTGGTATCTACTCTATACCCCCAAACCTAAACTAAACATTGTCCTCAATGTTTAAAAATATGGAAAGAATTAAAATGCAACATATGGAAAGGGACATGCTGAGTAGAGTAAAAGGAGAGAGAATACCCGATTTCGGCGAAAGCAGAATTAAAACTCCGTTATCCAAGGCAAAACTCCAACATATTCGGAGACAATGGATGAGCACAAAATATATACAAAAGGAAATTTAACTAACACATTATCTACAAGAAAATTTTGGTTTTTAATGGGATTGGACTTTTTGGGAAAAATTTGGTTTTGTCGGGAGTGAAAACTTTTTGGTTTTTTAGGGAAAAAGGCTTTTTGGTTTTCAATGGGGAAGAAAACGCAGCTACTTATGTACAAGGGTGGACCAGCTTAGTCCACATAGACTGGGTCCTCCAGGTTGGTTGTTTCAGTGTCGGGTGGGAATGGTTCAAGGAATGGTTCTAATCTCTGCCCGTTGACTTTGAAAATGTTCTTGTGGGAGACATCTTCAAGCTCTACATCTCCATGAGGGAAAACTGTGCGTACTAGGTACGGTCCCTTCCATCTGGAACGCAGTTTTCCTGGAAAAAGATGTAACCGGGAGTCATACAGCAAGACTTTCTGACCAGGAGTGAAGGATTTGCGTAGAATACGCTTGTCATGAAATATCTTCATCTTCTGCTTATATAACCTGGCACTGTCATAAGCCTCATTTCTCAATTCTTCCAACTCGTTGAGTTGAAGTTTCCGTTGAATTCCAGCTTCGTCCAGAGAAAAGTTCAGTTGCTTGATTGCCCAATAAGCTCGATGTTCTAACTCCACAGGAAGATGTCACGGCTTTCCATACACTAAACGATAGGGGGACATGCCAATTGGTGTCTTATACGTTGTTCTATAGGCCCACAAAGCATCATTCAATCTTATTGACCAATCTTTCCTAGACGGGTTAACCGTCTTTTCTAGAATGTGCTTGATTTCCCTATTAGACACTTCCACTTGTCCACTGGTCTGAGGGTGGTACGGAGTAGCAACCTTGTGAGTTATTCCATACTTGCGTACTAAAAACTCGAAGTGCCTATTGCAGAAATGTGAGCCACCGTCACTGATGAAAGCTCTCGTGGTACCAAAACGTGAAAATATGTTTTCCTTTAAAAAGGAAAGTACCACCTTGTGGTCATTTGTTCTGGTTGCGATGGCTTCTACCCACTTGGAGACGTAGTCAACGGCGACTAAGATGTACAACTTGCTGTCAGACATGGGAAATGGACCCATGAAGTCGATCCCCCAAACATCAAAAATCTCAACAATCAGAATAGGATTCAATGGCATCATGTTTCTCCTTGAAATGCTTCCCAGCTTCTGACAACGTTCACAGGAAACACAGTAATCATGGCAGTCCTTGAACAACGATGGCCAATAGAACCCACACTGCAAGATCTTTGCAGCGGTTTTCTTGGCACTGAAATGGCCTCCACAGGCTTGGTCATGACAGAAAGATATCACATCTTTCTGTTCGGTGTTGGGGACACATTTCCTAATGATTTGGTCTGGGCAGTACTTAAACAAATATGGGTCATCCCAAAGGAAATGTTTAACTTCAGCCAGGAATTTAAAGCGGTCTTGTCTCGACCAACGTGAGGGCATCCTACCTGTAGCGAGGTAGTTAACAATATCATCAAACCAAGGAAGGTCTGAGATAGACATCAGCTGTTCATCTGGGAATGATTCTCTAATCAGCTCAAATTCATCAATAGACTCTAAAGTTAATCTAGACAAATGATCAGCAACCACATTCTCGCAACCTTTCTTATCACGGATTTCGAGATCGAATTCCTGTAATAATAGTATCCATCGAATAAGGCGAGCTTTAGCATCCTTCTTGGAAAGAAGATACTTCAAAGCCGCATGGTCTGTGTATATGATGATCTTAGACCCTATCAGATAAGATCTAAACTTGTCTAATGCGAAAACGACGGCAAGCAATTCCTTCTCGGTAGTTGAATAATTGAGTTGGGCATCATTAAGGGTTTTCCTAGCATAGTATATCACATATGGTATTCTATCAACTCGCTGTCCTAAAACAGCACCAACAGCATAATCAGAGGCATCACACATAAGTTCGAACGGAATCTTCCAATCGGGTGGTCGGACTATAGGATCGGTGGTGAGAAGGGTTTTTAATTCCTCCCATGCCTTCACACAAGAAGAATCGAAATTGAAGGCAACATCTTTGGAGAGAAGACTGCACAGAGGTCTGGAGATTTTGCTGAAATCTTTGATGAATCGCCGGTAAAAACCAGCATGACCTAGAAATGATCTGATCTCCTTCACAGAGCGAGGTTGTGGTAGATGTTGAATGAGGTCAACTTTAGCTTTATCCACTTCAATTCCTTTTTCTGAGATGATGTGTCCTAGAACTATTCCTGAATTCACCATAAAATGGCATTTTTCCCAATTTAGAACAAGGTTCTTTTCTTTACATCTGGATATCACGAGGGCAAGATGCTTCAAACATTCGTCAAACGAGGAACCAAAAACAGAGAAATCATCCATAAAGATCTCGAGAAAACTATCTATCATGTCAGAAAAAATGCTCATCATGCAACGCTGAAAAGTAGCAGGTGCATTACACAACCCGAAGGGCATACGTCTATAAGCAAACGTCCCAAATGGACACGTGAATGTAGTTTTTTCCTGATCTTCCGGAGCAATGTGAATTTGGTTATAACCGGAAAAGCCATCTAGAAAACAGTAGTGACTGTGTCCAGATACACGTTCTAGCATTTGGTCAATGAAAGGGAGCGGGAAGTGATCCTTCCTTGTTACTGTGTTCAACTTCCTGTAGTCTATGCATACTCGCCATCCTGTGGTTGTACGAGTAGGGACTAATTCATTCTTGTCGTTCTGAACTACAGTAATGCCCGACTTCTTAGGCACAACTTGAATGGGACTAACCCATTTGCTATCAGGTATTGGGTATATGATACCCGCATCAAGTAGTTTCAGGATCTCTCCTTTGACTACATCTCTCATGTTAGGATTAAGTCTCCTTTGCATTTCCCTTGATGGTTTGGCATTCTCTTCAAGGTTAATGTGGTGCATGCAAATGGTGGGACTAATTTCTTTGAGATCTGAGATGGTCCATCCTAAGGCCTCTTTGTGTTCCTTAAGTACTTCTAAAAGCTTACTTTCCTGTTCCGTGTCTAAACATGATGAAATAATGACAGGTAAAGTATCAGAAGAACCTAGGAATGCGTACTTCAACGTACTAGGCAATGTTTTCAATTCAAGCTTGGGTGGCTCAACAATGGATGGAACAAGCTTGGAATCAGAGAGTAAGGGTGGTTCCACTTCATATCTTCTTTCAGTGACGTCCATTTGAGGTACAGATTCGAGCAGAGATAGGACGTCACTACAGTATGCATCATCATAGGAATCTGAGTTAAAGTTCTCCATACATGCTTGAAAGGGGTCGACGGATAGAATGTTATTCAACGAATCTTGTATTAATCCTTCAATCATATTAACTTCATGCACATCATCATCATCAAGATTCACAGGTTGTTGACTAATATCGAACACATTCAATTCTACCGTCATGTTGCCAAAAGACAGTTTCAACACTCCATTACGACAATTAATGATTGCGTTGGACGTAGCCAAGAAAGGACGTCCTAAGATGACAGGAATGTGACAGTCTGGGTTTTGTACAGGTTGAGTGTCTAAGACAATGAAGTCTACGGGAAAATAGAATTTGTCAACCTTGATCAAAACGTCTTCGACCACTCCACGAGGAATCTTGACAGATCGGTCTGCCAGTTGTAGAGTGATAGATGTTGGCTTCAACTCCCCAAGACCTAACTGCTCATAAACAGAGTATGGCAGTAGGTTAACACTTGCACCTAGGTCTAATAACGCTTTATTGACCGTGTGTTCTCCTATAGTGCAAGATATTGTTGGACAACTTGGGTCCCTAAACTTGGGTGGAATTTTGTTCAGAATGATGGAACTCACCTGTTCAACTAAGAAAGCACGTTTGTGCACATTAAGCTTGCGCTTTTGAGTACACAAGTCTTTGAGGAATTTGGCATACGCAGGGATTTGCTTGATTGCCTCAAGAAAAGGAATGTTGATGTTGACTCTTTTGAACAGATCTAACATCTCATTATAATGGGTACTTTTCTGTTGATAGATCAATCTTTGAGGAAATGGGGCAACAGGAGAATGAGTTGGCAAAGGGACATTCACAGCAGTAGAATTGTCAGGCTTTCCAACTTGCTCAGATTCTTTGGTTTTCTGGGGTTGTGGAGACAACGTGGAATTTGTATCAGATTCATTAGGTTCGCCCACGTTGTTCTCGATGACTTTACCACTTCGGAGGGTGGTAATGGCATGGACTTGATCTGGAGAGGTTTCCTTGCAGGATGAAGAGCCTGTTTGAAATACACTCTTTGGATTTTGTTGGGGTTGGCTCGGAAGTTTACCCTTTTCTCTCTCACTTATGGAATCACAGATTTGACCCATCTTTTGATCAAGACTTTTCTGACTTTGCACCAGACTCTGGAACATCTCCTCTAGGGCGGATAATCTCTTGTCGGTATTGTGTTGAGGATATGATTGTTGTTGAGAGTTTGATTGTTGTTGAGGGTTTCTCGGGTGTTGATAAACTTGATTGTTCTGATATCCCTGATTGTTTTGATAGCTCTGATTGGGTTGAGATGGTCCTCCCTGAGTGGGTCCTTTGGACCATGAAAAGTTAGGGTGGTTTCTCCATCCTGGATTGTAGGTCTGTGAATAGGGGTTATGCTCTTGTTTTTGAAACATGGCATGTGCCTGTTCAAGCCTAGATTCCTGGACTGCAAGCAAATCGGGACAATTTTGGAATTGATGGTTGGGATCGTTACAAGCGGCACATACAGACGAAGCGACATGTTCTCGGAGAGTAGTGGTAGAAGGTTTTGAATTTTTATGTAGTTCTAACTCTTCTAATCTCCTAACTATTGATGCCATGTTTGCTCTTCCCTCGAAATCTGCTTCAATCCTAAAAGCCTTCGCTTCGGATGTAGTCTTTCTGGGTTCACGGATGGATTCCCACTGTTGCGTCTTTTCAGCTACTTCAATCAAGAAGTCCCAAGACGCATCAGCAGTTTTGTCTACGAATAGACCATTACACTTCGACTCAACCGTTATTCGGGTGGACACATCTAGACCTTCATACAAAATTTGCACAAGTCTCCATTTTTCAAAACCATGATGGGGACATTGGAGCAATAATTCATTGAATCTCTCCAAGTATCTAGCTAAGGTCTCACCCTCTAATTGCACAAAGCTATTCAGACTTTGACGAATTGTCGCAGTCTTGTGATTCGGGAAAAACTTTTTGAAAAACTCCTTTATGAGGTCATCCCATGTCATGATGGATTGAGGCTGTAAAGCATAAAGCCAGGCCTTTGCCTTATCTTTCAGGGAGAAAGGAAAGAGCCTTAACTTTAGGGTTTCGTCGGACATTTGAGTGAAACGCAGAGTTCCACAAATTTCCTCGAATTCTCTCACGTGGTGGTACGGGTTTTCATTCTCAACACCTCTAAAAATAGGAAGCATCTGTATTGTGCTCGATTTCAGCTCATAATGGCCATTATCCTCGGGTAGCACAATACAAAAAGGTTGACTGGCTCTAGTTGGGTACATATAATCCTTGAGGGTACGGGGTTCTCCCATTGTTTCGGTTTGATCTGGGCTGTCTACCTCAGAACTCAGAATTTCGATAGGTTCTTCTTGATTAATTCTAACAAGTCTGTTTGTTTGGTCTCTATAGGTCACAATCATGTCCTTGTAGGTACCTCAACTAACATGTTGGTCAGACAGAGCAATCGGAAACAATTTGGCCCACAAGGGTTACGAAGATTTGGTTTTGAATGGGTGTTGGACTAACAAGGGATTTTGGTTAAAACTGGGCTCGGGAAATTTTTTTTTTCTTTTTTTTTTGAACTTAGCCTAGCATAAATTATCACACCCCACAAAAGAAAATAAAAACAACAATAAATAATTACAAGCCCATAAAAGAAAAATAAAAGAAAATAAAAGAAAAATAAAATAAAAATAAAAATAATTATTACAAGCCCAAATTAAAAATAAATTAATTATTACATACCCAAATTGAATATTTAATGGGGCCCAAGTGGGTTACTCATGGTTTAGGCTTACTTGGTTAAGGAGGGAAGCCTAGTTAGGCTTTTGTTCCCTTTGGTTGCACTAGCCCAAGGATCGTCCTAAGCAGCTCACGCCCAAGCCCAGCAACAGAAAAAGGCAGAGCCCAGCAGCAGCAGGTGGCTAAGCCCAGTTGCAAAGTTTGGCGAAGCCCAGCAGACCACCACCAGTGAAGCCCAGCAGTGAAACGCAGCTTCAGTTGGCAGCCCAGTTGCTTTGTCTTGGCAGCAGCAGGCTTGGTTCACCAGCTCCAGCAACAGCAACAGCAGCAGCCAAGGTTCCAGCAGCAGCAGCAGCTCAGGTGGCCAGCAACACAGCTCTGCAGCAACTCAGTGGCACCTGCAATGATAGTGATGAAGCTCAGACAACTCAGTGCAATGATTGTAGGTCAGGACAGCAAAGGAAATCAGCAGCAGCAAGCACCACTCCCCGGCAGCGGCGCCAAAAACTTGATGCGGTTGGGAAAGACACACAAAAGACTTGCAAGTATACAAGGCCAAGTTTTAGTATAGAGAGTAAGCAAGGGATTAGTCCACAGGGAGTGGGAGCATACAAGAAATTTTCCTAAGCTAGCAATGGAGACAAGGCACTATGGCAGTGAGCAAGGCAAAGTAATATGGCAATTGCAAAGAACCAAAACAGTTAACAAAGCAAAGATGACAAAACAGCATGGAACCAAGGCTGTGAGACAAGGGCAGGGGTGAGTTTGTGCACTGATTTCAATGCACAACAGGCTTCAAAATACAAGAAATAAACAGCAAGATAGCTAAGAAATTTAGCTGAGCAGGGAGCAAAATAAGACTGAAATTGTAAGTGACTGAAATAAGGTATTGTGGTCTAAGATAAGGCTTAGAGTCCACCTTTGTGTCCTAGCCAAACAATGTGATCCTAGGTTGAGTTGAATATCCTATGCATACATCTAGAATGGGAGGAAAACTAATTTGCTCACTAGTTTGCCCCTAGCATTGACTGTCTTTTGACAGAACAATCAATCACAGGCACTATGAGCATTAGTCTCTTCCCATTGCTCAATCAAAACAGACATCAAGATAACTATCCTAGCAATTCACCATTTGACAATGCACTAGGCTTCATCTGAGCCTCAGCCTAATGCAGTTTAGCTCATGCTAAACATGTAACTAGCAATAACATTCATTGAGTATGATAATTTAAGCAACATTCAACATTCGAGATAATTGAAAACAACATGCACACATTCACTGTTAACTGCATAAGAAGAACTGAAATTGGAATTGCATCAAAATAAATTTGTTTCCATTCTCTACTGGCTAGTCCAGAGATGCCCCATTTTACAACCCCTAACACCCTTTTATAGTTATAGCCAAAAAAAAATCCAAAATCCCCAAATCAGTGAAATTAGGGTTTTACAAAAAATCCTTACCTAATCTCTGAAAACGATTGATAGCTCTCACCCATGCTTCCTTGTCGTCTGCTGATGCTACCCATGCCTTCGATTTATCCTCTAACATCACCTATTTCATCAACTCCTAATCCTAGGGTTCCTGTGAGATGAAACGATTAGGAGGTGATGTAATAAGTGGCTAGAAAAGTAGGTCTTGGTTGTTAGAAGTGATGATGGCTCGAGTGGTGTTGGTTGAGTGATTTGGGGGGAGAAGATGGTGGAGTGATTTGGGGGGAGAAGATGGTGGTGATGGAGACAGCGTCGCTGTTGCAGAAGAGGGGAAGAAGGAGATGGCTCGATGGGTTTTGGCTAGGGTGTGTTTGGTGCGGGTAATAGGGTTAGGTTGCTTAGGTGTTAAACGGGATCATCAAATTTGATGTTTTGTGAAGGGAATCCGTGGGATGATAACTTCTGAAACGGATCTAGCGGCGAGATGGAGACAGATTATGAGCGACCGTTGGATGCAAAAATACAACGAAACTAACGTCTCAAGATGGAGTTAGGTGCTGTAGTGTTGGTAAGGTGCATCGAAATCTGATGCATGATGACGCAGCGACCGTTGGATGATGGAATGGATCCAATCTTACGGTTAAGAAGGAAAACGGGTTTGGGTATTGAATTTTGGGTTTAGGATATGGATTTGGGTTTAGGAATTGGATTTGGGATTAAGAATCTTGAGCCCACTTCTTCTTTAAGAACAATTCTTCCTTTTTAAGCCCATTTTTATCCTTGAGTCTTCCATAACACATTCTTCACTTTTTTTCCGCTAGAGATTCCGCCGGCTTTCTCCCGTGTCTTTGCTCTTTTGGCTCCGCAACTCATCTAGTCTTTATTTGGTACCTAAAAATACAAAATTAATTAATAAAAATATTTATTCTTGAAAACAATGAAAATACAGAATATGAGATAAAATGTAGAATTAATGCACAAAAGATGAGTTAAATGCCAAGAAAAATATATAGAAATATGCACTTTTTAGCACTCATCACCAGCCACATCTTCGCGCCAAGGCATGCCAACCATACCAGCCGCCCCACAGTTCCAATGGCATACCATGCCATCCACATCTCTGCGCCAAATCCATGTCGGCCCGAACACATGCCGTTGGATGCCAAACGAAGGGTTGCAACAATCAACGGCTTCCTTTCAGTCTGAGATGCAGATCTCAGCCGTCCAAGTTCGACACCTAACGCATGGAAACTTCTGGCCCAAGGCCAAACATCACGGTTTTTCCAAAACCCTAATTTTGGTCGCGCCTAAAATATGCCAAAGCCATGCCGTCCCTACCACATGTCGCTGGCTACCAAACGAAGGGTTGCAATAATCAACGGCTACCCTTCCATCTGAGATGCAGATCTCAACCGTCCAAGTTCGCCACCTAACGCATGGCAACTTCCGGCCCAAGGCCAAACATCACGGTTTTGCCAAAACCATAATTTTGGCCGCGCCTAAAATATGCCAAAGCCATGCCGACCCTACCACATACCGCTGGCTTCCAAATGAAGGGTTGTAACAATCAACGACTACCCTTCCATCTGAGATGCAGATCTCAGACCGTCCAAGTTCATCACCTAGCGCATGGAAACTTCCGGCCCAAGGCCAAACATCAAGGTTTTTCCAAAACCCTAATTTTGGTCGCGCGTAAAATATGCCAAAGCCATGCCATCCTTACCACGTGCCGCTAGCTGCCAAACGAAGGTTTGCAACAATCAACGGCTACCCTTCCATCTGAGATGCAGATCTCAGCCGTCCAAGTTCACCACCTAACGCATGGCAACTTCCGGCCCAAGGCCAAACATCACGATTTTTCCAAAATTATAATTTTGGTTGAGCCTAAAATATGCCAAAGTCATGCCGTCCCTATCATATGACGCTGCTGCCAAACGAAGGATTGCAACAATCAACGACCACCTTTCCATCTGAGATGCAGATCTCAGCCGTCAAAGTTCGCCACCTAACGCATGGCAACTTCCGTCCCAAAGCCAAACATCATGGTATTGCCAAAACCCTAATTTTGGCCGTGTCTAAAATATGCCAAAGACATGCTGGCCTTATCACATGCCGCTGGCTGCCAAACGAAGGGTTGCAACAATCAACTTCCACCCTTCCATCGGAGATGCATATCTTAGCCGTCCAGGCTTTCCACCGAACGCATGGCAACTTTTGGCACAATGCCAAGCCCTAATTTTGGCCGCACCTAAATTACACCAAAACCCTAATTTTGTCCGCGACTAAACTACGCCAAAATCCTAGATCGGCCGCGCCTAAACCATGCCACTAGATGCAAACAAAGGGTTGCAACAATCAACGGCCACCCTTCCTCCTGAGATACGAATCTCATCCATACAAACTTTCCACCAAACGATTTGTGGAAATCTCTTGGCCACGACGCCAAAACCCTAATTTGGTCGTGCCAAGAGCATGCAAGCGCTGGTTGCCAAACGAAGGGTTGCAACAATCTACGGCTACCCTTCCTCCTGAGATGCAGATCTCATCCGTACAAACCTGACACCAAACGACTCGTGGCAATATCTTGGCTGCGATGCTAACTCTTGGTCACGGCACCAATATGGCTACGATGCCTATTCTTTGGTCATGACAACAACTTGGCTACAAACGCCAAATCCTTTGTCCACGCCACACGTAGCAACATAATACACGTTTTCCACGAAAACACTCGAGACATCAAAACATGTCACAAACTGGGAGATGCTCATCAGGGTATCGGTCTGGCGGTTTACAGCATGCGGCGTACACTACGCCCGTTACAAGAAAGTGTCATAAGGGTGAGGCGGTTAGTAAATACAAGAAGTAATGGTGAAACGTTTCCTTCATTATGGAAACATCAATTCCAGGCGTTACCCGTTACCATTTTCTTCCATTTACTCAACCGTTTCCACTTCTTACGACACCAGGGTACGTTTTGTTGCGACTTGTATAAATAGGTCTCACCTATTTCCACCAAAGAGAGTTTTTGGTCAGGAGAAGGAGAATACAACACTCAGAAATCCCTTGTTAGCTTCCCAATCTGCTAGCGTTTCACTTTCTGATACGAGTCGTCAAACAACCACTCTTCCAGAATCAACTATTCTGGTCTCAACACTCTCTTCGCTTCCCTCCCTAAGACCAACCCTTCTCCTTCACTTTGTGACCGAAGCAAGTCTAGAACGACCATTTCTTGGTTTAGGACGGATTTGTACAGATTGATCTCTCGAATCAAAGTACTCCCTTGCAGTACATTGTTTAGGGTTTAGACTCGTTTCTCACCCACACACACGAAATTACCGAAATCAGCAGAAACCGTTTTCACCCTCAAACAATTGGCGACACAGTGGGAGATTAATCTCTCGGTTATAGTATCAATTTCCAATTATCGATTTCATTCTTCCACTCAGATTCTAAAATGGTGAAAGCAAACGATCCGCTCGGGATCAATGTCTCAGTCACCAAACGGCTCAGTTAACAGTTATCACACGACAAGGGGTGACTGGAGACTTATAAGATGGTGAAAGCAAACGATCCGCTCGGGGATCAATGGCTCAGTCACCAAACGGCTCAGTTACCAGTTATCACATGACAAGGGGTGACCGGGGACTTCTAAGATGGTGAAAGCAAACGATCCGCTCGGGGATCAATGGCTCAGTTACCAAACGGCTCAGTTACCATTTATCACATGACAAGGAGTGACTAGGGACTTCTCGCGGTCAGGACGGCGTCGCCCATAAAACTATGGCGGATATGCCTATGTCTAGGGTTTGCACCAACAACATAAGAGCAAACAGAAAGAAAAAACACGGAGATACGTACCTGGAATATGTCCGCCTGCTTTATTGCTACCACTCTGCCGCTAGCACCAAGACATAGAAACGAAGCCAATAATACCAGCGCTAACAGCTTGCGCCCTTCCAGCGCCGGCAGCTTGCATCTTTTCCAGCGCTAACAGCTTGCGTCCTTCCAGCGCCGGCAGCTTGCATCTTTTCCAGTGCTAACAGCTTGCGTCCTTCCAGCGCCTGCAGCTTGCATCTTTTCCAGCGCTAACAGCTTGCGTCCTTCCAGCGCAGGTAGTTTGCATCTTTTCCACCGCTAACAGCTTGCGTCATTCCAGCGCCGACAGCTTGCATCTCTTCTAGCACTAACATCTTGCGTCCTTCCAGCGCCGGCAGCTTGCATCTTTTCCAGCGCCAGCAGCTTGCACCCTTCCAGCGCAACTTCTCCGCCCATAGACGATTGCACCAATAGCTCCGCGTCCCAAGCCGAGCCAACGACGTTGACGGTTCACCAAGCCAAGATGGCGCACGTCGAGCCAATGCTAGCGACTCCACTTCAAAACCAACACTGGCAGCTCCATGTAAAGCCGACGCTAACATCTCGCGTCCTAGGTAGCAGCGCCATGGGCCATTCTTTAGTCGGACAGGGCAGCGCCATCTGTTATAATGTTTTTCGTGCGGTAAATAAGAGTTCGTTGCTCGGACTTGAAAATATTTATAAATAAAAAAAATATACACAATATTTGTCGCAGGATCAAGAGACACTAGGACTCAGGATTCCACCATTAATCATTCACACAATTCATATATTTATTCCAAACAATTATAGCTCAAATGATATCGACTCTTATTCTTGCCAAAGTAGATTTTTAGAAGATTTATTGTATATCACTAGCATGACGCATCAAAAGCACTAAGACGAAGCATACATCATCATATGATATCACAACCAATTAAGAAAAATCATAAAACAATTTCTAAAAAGTGCAAGTAGTCAAAAAAGAATTAAATATAATTATTGTATGCGTAAAGAACGGCTTCCTCCATCATCCCAATGTTGGGATTTATCTACTCATATTAATCATGTTCTCAAAATACAATTTTATAGCACAAAAAGTTGATTAAATGATGAGAAAATATTAAACAGAGATTTCGCAACAGTTATAAGCGTTACAATTGCGCTGTTAACTGTTGCGATGCATAAGCAAAACTTAAGTGCAGTAAAGAGCGACACAACCTGAGCGCTGTAAACAGCGACACTTTCTGTCTTTTGCTGGAACTGTTGAAGAACGACGGTCTTTGGACAGTCTGTTCTTCATCTTCTTCTTCCTCAGCAGCAGCAGGAAGCTCTCCTGCAATGGCTGCTGGTGCTCCTTCCTTGCTCCTCTGACTGTCTTTCGACCCCCAAACTCTTGATAAAGCTTCTCTGAACTCCCACAGGACTTTTTATACTCGACAGGCCCAAAAATCTCTTGGTTTAATCCCGAATATCTTCTATTATTCTTCACGGCCTCGTCCGTTATTTCTTTCCCTGTGGACTTTGATTTCTCGTTAATAGCAGATATTTGGTTTTTAATAACTTTCCAAACTTTGTTAAGATAGGATAGAAGCAAATCTTATGATATCTTCTGCTGATTAATCACCATATCTTCGAAATATGTTCACGCTCCTGCTGTTGACGTTGTCTTCCTCCAACAGATTATCCAGCCCATTTTGATTAGTTAAACTTCCCAAACTAACTTTGTTTGATCAATACAAGTCCAGCCCAATCATTTATAGCGATTGAATCTCGTTAAAACAGCCCGAGAATTCAACTCCAAAATCTGCAGCGTCTGCATGCAATATTCCCTCCAAAACCAAATTCAAACAAAGAAGATGACCTCCCCCTATCCAGTTCAGGGGTGCGAATAGCAAGTGGTCACCCCTTATCAAGTGGGTGTCCCTTATCCAAAGCAGAGAGTCCGAATAACAAATGTCCTCCGGGGATGCTCCGCATAATTTTTCGAGCCGATTTTTCCAAAATTATTTATTTCCAAAAAAATACCTACAAACACACAAAACACCATAATAAGGACGAAAACGAGTACTAACAAAATACACAAAAGAGATGAAAATAGACACATAAATGCGTCTATCAAATACCCCCAAACTTATTATTTGCTAGTCCTCGAGCAAATTTATTCTAGAAAGGAAAATCATTTGAACCCCTAGGTGGCCCTAGTGGCGGAGTGTTGTCTCCGGAGGGTTTACCAGAGGTGTACCCACAAAACCTTTACTCCATACCCTAACTATCTACGCAAAATCTTGGAAAGCACTAAAGAACCTCCTTGGTTGGCATACTTATTAATTATAGGAGGAAGTACCCTGATGCGAAATTCCAATTACTGTACACGAGTTTTCACTCAAGCATACTAAAATTCATATAAGTGACAGAGCTCTACTAAGATAGTTGCACTATGGACATCATATTCGGAGTCAAACTGATCACATGGAAAGATTAAGAGATGGATATAGAAAAACATAGATGGTTTTGATGTTTACTAAGTGAACGGCGTTTCCCATATCTGTCTGAAGGCCTCCGCCAAAATGAACCTATCCTAATGGATTAAGATACTAGTCTGACTAATATCAACACACTTGCATATACAAGGGTATCAGTGGTCGATAACCTAACTCTAGGTCAACACAACTGGCATATACAAGGGTATCAGTGGTCGACTTTATTGAATTTATTCCTTTTGGTCAAATAGTCTGCTCTCAATATTTTTTTTTATTATTTTTTTTGGTAACTACCATTATTTTATTTTATTTTTTTCATGGTATCTCAATCACTCTAATTCACCCTAGCATTGGTAACAATCTTGAATCGTGGGCCCCACCTATCACTTATAGAAACATAGTTTAAAAACAAAATAAAAGTAGAAGTGAAAAGGACTCAACAAGATATGGTGCAACTATCATGTTATTTCTAACACCTGAGTTCTGTGCTTTTATGAATAAACTCTATAGATTTTTCCATCTATTCGGATTGGTTCCTCAACTCCTACAACCAAAATGCTTCCATCCACTTAGATTGGTTAGTGCCATCCTAAATACGCATAAATTTCTAGGCTCCGGAGTTTATTTATTGCAACTAAAGAGTTTCTCCCATACCCCCAAACTTAAATCTAACATTGTCCTCAATGTTCTAAAAACTAAAAGCATGAACAAGGAGAAACTGTTACCATTTGAAGCGGAAGAGTTAAGGAAAGATATTACCGTGTTGCATGAGCATGAGATACCTCCCATGAAGTGCTAAGTTTAAAGTCTTCAGCCAGACTTAGGAAAGGATTAGTCAATTCGAACCATAAAATAACAGTCGAAATAACTGTGGGTCTTCAAAACTAAATAGAGCTGACCAAAGGAAACTGCAATGAACCAAGAAAGTGAACAAGACTAGCATGCCCTTACTTAGTTTCCTAATTAAGAAATTTATATCTAACTGTGGTTCAGGTTATATGAAAGGGTCTAAATAAAATATTTTCATTGGTTGCGTTTCTTCATAGGTGGGATCCGAATCATTAGGTCCTAGAGTCTGAAAAACTCAAATATGATCTTAGAAGCGCACAATAATAACCTAAATAACTGAGGATCCTCTAAGTCAATAAGATTTAACTTATAAAACTGACCACAATGAGAGTAGTGGTCACTCTTAAGCAAATGTGTCGATTCTAATTTCCTAAAGCATTTAGGTTTAGTCTCACAACTTAATATTCGACACATTTGAAATATAAACGTTCCCACATTTGGAAGAAAACTATTTGGTGGGAAAACAAAGTCAATCTGGGTATCATAGCCTGGGCAAACCACATCAACCAGAGGATGGGTTTCTAACGACTGAACTTCTTCCTGGACATCATTAGGTTCGGGAAAACGTGTATGAAGATAATCTTGTAAAATGGTTGAGGCACGTATGTCAAGTCCCAAGTGAGGGACCTTTATAAGAGTTAAAGCACATGGAGAATGATAATCAACCCCAAAATTAGAGTTTTCCGTGTCTCTAGAAAGACTAGTCACAACTTCCTTAATTTCTAGGTCATCAGATTCCTGGAAATGGTCAATTGATTCTTCTAAGTCAGGTTCATCCTCTACGAGTTCATCTTCTTCGTCTAAGAATATTGTTTCTAAATCGCTAGACTCTAAAACATTATTCTCAGAATAAACTCGTTCCTCTAAATCATTATCGGCTTTGTAAACAGGAAATACTACCTCGTCTAAAACGAGGGTATCTCTAGTCAAATCCTCGTCCTTTTGAATAGGTGAATAATTATTAAAATTATTGGGATTTGAACTAGAAATAATATTATCATTGTAAAGCTCAATTGGAGTAACCATTTCCTGATCACTATTCCTACATAAGTATGATTCTCCATCAACACTATCCTCATCATAATAACATGAAAAAGATCGAACCTCATCAAAACAAGTAGTGTTACCAATTCTAACCTCGTCATCTTGATTATGAAAATAACTATCCTCATTTTTAAGGGTATTATTGGAAACACTATATTGGAAAGTAAGATTATTTCGAGCAAGTCTTTCGTTCGTCTCAGCCATCAGCTTGAGGGATTCCTCTATAGAAAGTTCACTCATTATTGTAGTTCTTTCGTCTATAATTACGTTATTCATCTCAGCTAACTTACGCGTCGACTCAGCTAACTCCCTGAGGGACTCTTCTAAAGGAGGAATAGGAACAGAGGGATCATAAAAACGACTACTTTTCAATAATTTGATTGTATCCTCTAGAGACGAAGAACTAGTACTATAATCTTCTTGCTCGTAAGACGGATGCATGTGTGGATAGTAATTGGGCTCACCAGGGTATGACCCATATCCTTCCAAATGATGGCGTTCCCAACCACTATTCCCAACATGGTCATAGAAAGGATGATGTCCATATTCAAATTCAGGTCGATAATCATTGTATTGGCTTCTATCATACCAGTTCGACATTCTTAATTGCAAGGGAATTCTACACAATCACAAACAAGGCTGACTCGACCAAATCAAACCTATAAGATCTAACAAACAAAAAGCATGATGGCTCCACTTCGATTGTTTCTAGACCAGCTTCTATCTTTCGAAAGGGAATTCGTTGCAATTTGAGCAAACCCTTGTGGAATCAATCCGAGTCAAAGTAAGTTGAATAGGGTCGAGGGAAGCTTAGTAGAGCTTTGATACCCAAGGCCTCACCGCATTAGAAGGCGCCGCAGTCACGCATTCAACTCACAGAAACCATCATGAACTTTGAAGTGTGCTTAAAGAGCAACCAATATTTTTCGAACGAGTTTCCTATTAAGCTCGTTACCCTATCGGTCTCGTTCTATTCCAAATTTTAAAGCTTGGGTTCGCGTTAGGTTTTGTTTTTCTAAGGCGGGCAAGAAGGGAGCGGTGATGAAATCCGAACCCTTATCTTGTATTGGCCAGGCCTTGCCCTTTACTAGGAATTTAAAAACAGTCCAATATTCGTCCTCAATCAATGAATCACCTTAAGGAATACAGTAACTCGCTTACAGGAGATTCGCGAGTGTTTCGATGGACTTACCTCCCGTACCAGACGGGGGATGAACCGTTGAAGTCGACTCGGGCCACGACTCCTATGTTGTGTACGAACCCGAGGGGCCGAGACGATATTGTAATCGTCGTCCTTCCCTGCAAACAGTTTGTATATAATTTTTTATTTTTTTTATATATAACCCTTCCGTAGGGTTTAAAATTAAAATAAATTGTCTAAAGTCCAAAATAAATAAATAAATAATTACAGTTTTCCTCACACACTCTAAAAAAAATTTAAAAATTAAATCCTAAAATTGTCCTTTTTTCTTCTCTTTTCGCTTTTCTCTTTAAGCTTTTTCCTCTCCAAGTCCTTAGTGCTCCACTTCGAACCTGTAAATCAAAGAAAAAAAAACAAAGTAAAAAGGAACAAATAATAAAAAAAATATATAAACCTAAAAAAATAAATAAAAATAAATCTATAAACAAGTCCGCGTCCGCGGCGCCATTTTGTTATAATATTTTTCGTGCGGTAAATAAGAGTTCGTTGCTCGGACTTGAAAAGATTTATAAATAAAAAAAATATACACAATATTTGTCACAGGATCAAGAGACACTAGGACTCAGGATTCCACCATTAATCATTCACACAATTCATATATTTATTCCAAACAATTATAGCTCAAATGATATCGACTCTTATTCTTGCCAAAGTAGATTTTTAGAAGATTTATTGTATATCACTAGCATGACGCATCAAAAGCACTAAGACCAAGCATACATCATCATACGATATCACAACCAATTAAGAAAAATCATAAAACAATTTATAAAAAGTGCAAGTAGTCAAAAAAGAATTAAATATAATTATTGTATGCGTAAAGAACGGCTTCCTCCATCATCCCAGTGTTGGGATTAGCTACTCATATTAATCATGTTCTCAAAATACAATTTTATAGCTCAAAAAGTTGATTAAATGATGAGAAAATATTAAACAGAGATTTCGCAACAGTTATAAGCGTTACAATTGCGTTGTTAACTGTTACGCTGCATAAACAAAATTGAAGTGCAGTAAAGAGCGACACAACTGTCTTCTGCTGGAACTGTTGAAGAACGACGGTCTTTGGACAGTCTGTTCTTCGTCTTCTTCTTCCTCAGCAGCAGCAGGAAGCTCTCCTGCAATGGCTGCTGGTGCTCCTTCCTTGCTCCTCTGACTGTCTTTCGACCCCCAAACTCTTGATAAAGCTTCGTTGAACTCCCACAGGACTTTTTATACTCGACAGGCCCAAAAATCTCTTGGTTTAATCCCGAATATCTTCTATTATTCTTCACGGCCTCGTCCGTTATTTCTTTCCCTGTGGACTCTGATTTCTCGTTAATAGCAGATATTTGGTTTTTAATAACTTTCCAAACTTTGTTAAGATAGGATAGAAGCAAATCTTATGATATCTTCTGCTGATTAATCACCATATCTTCGAAATATGTTCACGCTCCTGCTGTTGACGCTGTCTTCCTCCAACAGATTATCCAGCCCATTTTGATTAGTTAAACTGCCCAAACTAACTTTGTTTGATCAATACAAGTCCAGCCCAATCATTTACAGCGACTGAATCTCGTTAAAACAACCCGAGAATTCAACTCCAAAATCTGCAGCGTCTGCATGCAATATTCCCTCCAAAACCAAATTCAAACAAAGCAGATGACCTCCCCCTATCCAGTTCAGGGGAGCGAATAGCAAGTGGTCACCCCTTATCAAGTGGGTGTCCCTTATCCAAAGCAGAGAGTCCGAATAACAAATGTCCTCCGGGGATGCTCCGCATAATTTTTCGAGCCGATTTTTCCAATATTATTATTTATTTCCAAAAAAATACCTAAAAACACACAAAACACCATAATAAGGACGAAAACGAGTACTAACAAAATACACAAAAGAGATGAAAATAGACATATAAATGCGTCTATCACCATCCCCCTTTCCATATCCATCCAGAGCACCGTCTCACGGAACAAGTTGCAGTGGCACCGCTAACGATCAGTAGCCAAAGTTGCAGCGCTGACGCCAACACTCGATGGCCAAACCAAATTTATGCAAAGACGGGAATACAAGGATCACAGATTCTTCATGCCTCCTAAAAAAGTGATATTAATACGCCACCTGTCAACACCAGCGACGCAAAAAATGTCCCTTCAGGCATTACACCTCCGATCACCAGAGCCAGAGCCGCTTCCGCCACCCCCAATGTTTCTTCAAGTGTGACAGCTACAACCGTCACCAGAGCCGCTGCTACTCCACCATCAGGACGAGAAATTGGAGGAGCCAGAAGAAGCCAACCTCCTTTTACCGCTATTGATTTGATGGAAAGATGAAAGGATCTCGTAAGGCTCATACATACATGGCTACAATTAAGAGATACCTATTTTCCTCAAGACACTAATAGAGCGTCCACCACAAGAGTCGCGTCAACCCCAGATGGAGATGGCAAGGAATAATGTTAACATCCGGTGCATGCACTTCAGTGATAGATACATTTCTGTGTCTGATTTGTCCTCGATGTCTGCATTGTTAGAACTCGATTTTTGTACTAATATTGTGTTTTTATGTATTTTTGGAAATAAACATTTTTGGAAAAATCAGCTCGAAAAATTATCTAAAGCACTCGAAGGAACTTGTTATTCAGACTCTCACTTTTGGATAAAGGGCACCTCAATTTATAAGGGGGGCCCAAGTTGGACACCTACTATTTACACTCCACAGACGGATAGGGGGCGACCTTCTTCTTCCACATTTAAATAACAGAATTTGGCGGGGAATTTGGCAGCGGAAGAACAAGATTAGGGTTTGCGATTTGACCTTGTTTCAGTGAGATTAAAGGGATGTAATCAAATAGGTTTAATCCTTTGGGCCAGACAGGCGTGTTATGGGTGTTTAGTTGGATCAGATTTGGTCGTTCGAAGTGAAACAGGGAGAGTTAACCAAGTCACCTGAGATTTCTTATGCCACTGATTCAGACGAGATTCCATTGGATTTTTCTCTTAATTTGGATATACCAGCCTGTTACATCACAACAGGATTGGTAAGTGCTTTGAATTCGATCAGAGGGGAAGATTTCATGTAATCTCGACTAAACAGGGCAAGCACATTCTCGGGAAACTTCTGCGATATGTTGAGAAGGTCTGTGTGCATTTCCAGCTGGTATGCCAGGGATTGTGTGTAAGAAATAAGAGCAAAGGATAAGGGGAGACAGAAAGGCCTACATGTTAAACTGCAAGTGCACAGTTGTCATTGTAGTGTGTATGTGCAAGAAAAGGTCATCTCCACAGGGACTAGGGTGTATAGTTGAAGTTTTTAAGCTATTCAAGCTAAGCTAAGTGATGACAGTGAGTAAGAAGCAAAGGTGGTGACAGTGACAGTGAGTGACAAAGAGTGATAGTGGAAAAGAAACCAAGGCAGTAACACAGGAAGTGATAAAGAAACAAAGGCAATGAAGTATAGAAGGTACTAGGATCTTGAATCCACCCTTTTCCTAAGCTAAGTCATCCAACTATGTTCTTGTCCCTTGTTAGTTATCAGTCGGCTTCTAGGCTCTCTGAATAACTAGATGACAGTTGCGGTTCAAAGCCGGCTGTTCATCTAAGGGTTGGTCTAGAAATATTACTAGGAACACTAAGATGAATCTAATCCTAGTAGTAGTTGGGGCTCTCACACTGCAACTACCTGCAGAGAAGCTTGCTTAGTGTTTTAACAACCTAAAAGGATATTCAATCCTAGACAGTTCAAGCACAACAAGATCAGAGCATGGATGGGACAAATACAATTAAAATTTACAAAATAATTTAAACTAAGAACTAACCCTTGAGGCACTGGATATTCCATTCCTCTTGGGTGAAGCACTGGCTATCCCAGGCATATCTTTTACACACACCTACAATATCTATTTATAGTTACAAGCACTCAATTAGGGTTACAATAATTTTCCCCCAAATCAGAGAAATTAGGGTTACTGATTTACCTAATTTGATGGAATGATAACTACTCCATGCGTCGACCCATTCTTCTTCTGACTCTCCTGCTCCTCTCCATGCCTTCCAATTGCTTTTCTAACTCGACCTATTTCATCAATTTCTCTCCTAGGGTTTCAGAGAAAGAAAAGAAGAGAGATTGATGAAATAGATAGGTAGAGAGGTAGGGAAATGATGGGAAATGAGATGGGTTGTAGTTGGTTTGGTTGTGGAGTGGTTGAGAAAGGTGGTGGAGGTGATGATGGTGGTGCAGGCGATGGGGAGTGGTTCTGCAGACGGGGGTGAGGGAGGTGAAGTCGATGAAGTCGATGGAGAAGAAGGAGGGGAGTGTTTGGTTGATGGGTATAGGTATTAGGTGCTTGGGTGTGTGGCGGGGATATCAAGCTTGATGATTTGCGTAACTCATCCGTTGGATGTGGAATTGATAGATCAATCTGACGGCGAGATAGAAGGGAGCTTGTAGCGACCGTTGGATGTATAATACATCAAAATTAACGGCGCAGATTAGAGTTAAGTGTTGTACTGTGAAGCAGGATCTTCAGATTTTGATGCACGACGATGAGGCGACCGTAGGATGCTGAGATGATCCAATCTGACGGCTACAGGAGAAGTGGGCTATGGATATTGGAAATGGGTTTGGGTAAGGGTTTTGGGACTTGGGTATGCCAAGCCCATATCTTCTTTAAGAACAATTCTTCCTTGTTAAGCCCATTTCTAGCCTTTTGGTCTTGTGCACAACATTCCTCGCGGCTTCCTTGCGTGATTCCTATCGGCTTCCACCACTTTTCTGCTCTTTTCGCTCCGTAATTCCATCCAAACTTTATTTAGAACCTAAAAATACAAAATTAATTAAGAAAAGTATTTATTTTTGAAAACAATGAAAATACAGAATATGGGATAAAATGGAGAATTAGAGCACAAAAGATGAGTTAATTGCCAACAAAAAGATATAGAAATATGCACTTTTTAGCACTCATCAAATACCCCCAAACCTGAATTTTACTTGTCCTCAAGTAAAACAAAACTAAGGAAATCCTACCTATACCACTGTCGCTGGTCTCTCGAATGCATTTAGCGTATGCACTAAGCCTTTTAAACCACTAAGTGTCCCTAGTGTACGAGTTGAAGTCTCGTGAAGGTTTGCTTAGAACGTACCTACAAAGTTCTAGGGCAAAATATAAGCTCAGATTCCATCAAATGTGACATGTGTAAGACAGTAGAAGCTCACAGCAAAAGGAGATGTCAATCTAGCTATCAAAGGCACAATCCTAGCACTGATAACAACTAAAGACATGTGATAAGAGTGTAAAGTGTATCTACACATGTGTAACGAAATATCGGATGTTATGACTACTAATCACCAAGAGATAGTTTCTCAGGCTAAGAACCGAGGTCGAAATCTAGCTAGCTGTCCGGACTTTACGAGAATTGTGAATTAGTTGGAGGTATTTCACAATTACTCGCGTTGTACATCAATGTCATATACCCTTCCTTGCTTATTACAATAAAACAATAAAAGATGACTCTTTACATGAATCTTATTTACATTGACTACTCTCTTTTATTTTTGGAACAAGAGAGGATGGAATTGATAAATACTTGATTATTTATTTTTTTTGATATTTTTCTGAATATATACATCTTTTTTTTTTAACAAGCAATACTTTTGATACATATACAAAAGGAAACAAAAAATTACATGACTCTTAGCAAGAGGTAGCGCTTTTTGATGCACCCAGTTAAATTCGATGGTTGTTTTTCTTAATGTAACCTCCACCTTCTATCCCGACCAACCAAAGAACAAGCTAGTCAAGTTTCGTTCAGTATTCTAAAGTGATTGGCAATCGTGACTTCCGATAGAACACCTCGAAGATCGAGGCTATACATGTATTGGTAGATTGTGCGTGTGCAAGTTTCTTATCACATGTGAATTGTGCTAGAATCAGGGTGCCTAAATATCTAGACTAAGAATCCTTATGTTTACATACATGCACAAGAGTCAACATTTCAAGGTAAATGAGTTCCATTTTTATGTTTTTTTCAATTTTTTAATTTTTTATTTTTTATTTTCATTTTTTTTTTTAGCAAAAAGAAAGAGTTCAGTTTTCAATTATAGCATGTGATCGTGGTATCTATACCATACCCCCAAACCTAAACTAAACATTGTCCTCAATGTTTCAAAATATGAAAAGAATTGTAACATACGAAGAGGATTATGATGAGTAGAGAAAAAGGAAAGAGAATACCCGATTTGACGGCGAAAGCAAAATTAGAACTCCGTTATTCAAGGAAAAAATCCAACATATTTCAGTTAAGAGTCACATTGGATTAGTAAAATATGTACAAAAGAAACAAAAGATTTAACTAAGAAACTATCTACTAGATTCTATACAAGAAAATTTGGTTTTTAATGGGATTAAGAAATTTTTTGGTTTTTAGGGAAAAAGGCCCAGCTGACAACTTATAGTTTGAGTACGAGGCCCAACTGTTCAGTAAACCAAGCCCAGAAGTTAAGTTTCAGTTGGGTTTTGGGCTAACTGTTTAGCCAAAAGACTAAGCCCAACTGGGCTTTGAAAACGTTTTACAAATTTTTGTTTTGGGTCAAGCCCACAGTTCGGAATTCAAATTTCAGGGTTGAAACCCACAGTTCAGAAACAAAATAAGCCCACAGTTCAGGTTAAATACAGGCCCACAGTTTAGTTAAACTACAAGCCCAGCATTCAGTCTTAAAATTACAAGCCCAAAAATTGGGTTTACTGATGGGTTTAGGCTTACTAGTTAGCACAGCCCAGCTGCTCAGTAATTGCAGTTGCACAGCCCAGTTGGGCTTGGTTCTTTTGCAGCAGCATAGCAGCACCAGCAGCAGCAAGAGGCAAACAGCAGCAGCACCAGAGGCTGGATGTAGCAAAAGCAGGAGTTGACAGCAGCAGCAGCATCAGTTCAGCCACAGCACAGCAGCAAGTAGCACCAGCAGCAAGTAGGAAGAAGAAGAAAGAGTAGCAGCACAGCTGCAGCAACAACAGCAAGAGCATCATAGGCTCAGCACCAGCAGCAGCAACTCCACAACAACAGAAGACAAACAGCAGCAGCACCAACTACCTGACACTCATTGTGTGTGATCAGTACACAGAAAAGGCAGGGAAAAAAAAGGAAAACTGCATAAAGCAGTGCAGTTTGCAGCTGTAGTTGGCAAGGCCAAGATGCTTGACAGATAATATGCAGCTACAGATGTAGTGACCAAACGGAACACTAATATGCAGGCTAAGCTAAAGCTATAGAGCAGGCATGCAGGCTAATATGCAGATGCAGATGCAGATGGAAATGGAACAGATGCAGGCTAAGCTACAGATGCAGATGCAGATGATGCAGATATGATGCAAAAGTTACAGACTAAGTTATAACTAAAGACACTACGGATAAGTTAGAGATGCAGGAATTACAGACTAAGTTACAGCTAAAGCAGCTAAAACAGTTATACTAAGTTACACTAAACAAGCTAAGTTACAGCTAAGTTTGAAAACAGAAAAGCAAGAGCACAATTTTTTTTTTCTTTCAACTACACAGAACCAGTCCCCGGCAACGGCGCCAAAAACTTGGTAGGCCAGGGATGTGTGTAAGAAATAAGAGCAAAGGATAAGGGGAGACAGAAAGGCCTACATGTTAAACTGCAAGTGCACAGTTGTCATTGTAGTGTGTATGTGAAAGAACAGGTCATCTCCACAGGGACTAGGGTGTATAGTTGAAGTTTTTAAGCTATTCTAGCTAAGCTAAGTGATGACAGTGAGTAAGAAGCAAAGGTGGTGACAATGACAGTGAGTGACAAAGAGTGATAGTGGCAAAGAAACCAAGGCAGTAACACAGGCAGTGATAAAGAAACAAAGGAAGTGAAGTATAGAAGGGACTAGGATCTTGAATCCACCCTTTTCCTAAGCTAAGTCCTCCAATTATGTTCTTGTCCCTTGTTAGTTATCAGTCAGCTTCTAGGCTCTCTGAATAACTAGATGACAGTTGTGGTTCAAAGCCGGCTGTTCATCTAAGGGTTGGTCTAGAAAGATTACTAAGAACACTAAGATGAATCTAATCCTAGTAGTAGTTGGGGCTCTCACACTGCAACTACCCGCAGAGAAGCTTGCTTAGTGTTTTAACAACCTAAAAGGATATTCAATCCTAGACAGTTCAAGCACAACAATATCAGAGCATGGATGGGACAAATACAATTGAAATTTACAAAATAATTTAAACTAAGAACTAACCCTTGAGGCACTGGCTATTCCAGTCCTCTTGGGTGAAGCACTGGCTAGCCCAGGCATATCTTTTACACACACCTACAACATCTATTTATAGTTACAAGCACTCAATTAGGGTTACAATAATTTTCCCCCAAATCAGAGAAATTAGGGTTACTGATTTACCTAATTTGATGGAATGATAACTACTCCATGCGTCGACCCATTCTTCTTCTGACTCTCCTGCTCCTCTCCATGCCTTCCAATTGCTTTTCTAACTCGACCTAATTCATCAATTTCTCTCCTAGGGTTTCAGAGAAAGAAAATAAGAGAGATTGATGAAATAGATAGGTAGAGAGGTAGGGAAATGATGGGAAAGGAGATGGGTTGTAGTTGGTTTGGTTGTGGAGTGGTTGAGAAAGGTGGTGGAGGTGATGATGGTGGTGCAGGCGATGGGGAGTGGTTCTGCAGACGGGGGTGAGGGAGGTGAAGTCGATGGAGAAGAAGGAGGGGAGTGTTTGGTTGATGGGTATAGGTATTAGGTTCTTGGGTGTGTGGCGGGGATATTAAGCTTGATGATTTGCGAAACTCAGCCGTTGGATGTGGAATTGATAGATCAATCTGACGGCTAGATAGAAGGGAGCTTGTTGCGACCGTTGGATGTATAATACATCAAAATTAACGGCGCAGATTAGAGTTAGGTGCTGTAGTGTGAAGCAGGATCTTCAGATTTTGATGCACGACGATGAGGCGACCGTAGGATGCTGAGATGATCCAATCTGACGGCTACAGGAGAAGTGGGCTATGGATATTGGAAATGGGTTTGGGTAAGGGTTTTGGGCCTTGGGTATGCCAAACCCATATCTTCTTTAAGAACAATTCTTCCTTGTTAAGCCCATTTCTAGCCTTTTGGTCTTGTGCACAACATTCCTCGCGGCTTCCTTGCGTGATTCCTATCGGCTTCCACCACTTTTTTGCTCTTTTCGCTCCGTAATTCCATCCAAACTTTATTTGGAACCTAAAAATACAAAATTAATTAAGAAAAGTATTTATTCTTGAAAATAATGAAAATACAGAATATGAGATAAAATGGAGAATTAGAGCACAAAAGATGAGTTAATTGCCAACAAAAAGATATAGAAATATGCACTTTTTAGCACTCATCACCAGCGTGTTAAAACTCTTATGAAGCGTGCATGATGCTGTTGGGAGTGAACAGTACATGAAGACGCGTGTAGGAGCTACAAAAGGAAATTATTCCCGTGACAGGAAGAAGAGAATAAACGAAGTTAATGAAGATTTTATGGAATTATTACAGCCATTTTAGGCCCTGCATAGTATATAAAGTGTGTTCGGTGGTCATAGAACCGGGGATGGAGAGTTAGGGGTTAGAGGAGAGCGAAAAAATAAAGTTGCATACGTTTTCATCTTTAGCAGATAAGTGAAGAAGAAGAGCAGACAACACTAGTAGTTTTTCGTTTATAAAGGGTGATCTATTCTCACTATTTGCGACTGTTGTACTGCAACAGTTTTGAGCTATAGTTTTCTTAACATTGCTTTGTAACAGCGAGTTTGTAACGTCCCTGCACCATTGCAAACTCGGTTCTTTCATTATTTTCTCCATTTTCACCTTTGTAAACACTTTTTGAGCAATGAAATCATACTTTGAGCGTGTTTCCAATATGGTGAGCTAAACCCCGACAGTGGGACAATGGAGGAAGCTGGATTTCACCATTGGGGTAACTTAATTAATTGTTTATTTACTATTTGCATTGATTTTTAACGAATTATGATTTCTATTAACTACTCGTGACTTTGTTTGATGGAGCATGCTTATTTCTAGGTAATTTTGATGCGCCATGCTTATTACCTACGGGTAATATTTTATGAAACCTACTTTGGCAAAGAATAGAGTTGATGTTTTCTTTGTTTTGAGCTATAAATGTCTACAATTAATTTATGAACCCCATGAACATGAAAAACAATGGAATCCTGAGTCTCATCCTCTCTTCATCTTGTGACATTAGTTGTATATTTTCTTTTTCTTTAGTCTTTTCTTTATTTAAGCCTAGAATCAATCTCAACAAAGTCCGAGTGAACGACAACCTTATCTTACCATTATCTAAAATTCGATCAATTTTTTGCGCCTCCGACGCGGACTTGTTTATAGATTTTTTTTTAGGTTTTATTTTTTTGTTCTTTTTTATGCGTTTTGGTACTTATGTTTTCTTTCAGATTCGGAGCTAAGCTAAAGAAAAAAGATAAAGTGCTAAAAAGAAAAGCAAGGCCAAAGAAGGAAAGAAAAGAGAAATCCGAAAGGACTGAAGAAGAATTTTTTTTCTTGTATATAGTTATTTCTTTTTATTTTTAGAAATTGTAATTAGAATTTTTATTGTTGTAATCTTTTATTTTTTTGGACACTTTTTGAATTCTATTTTTGGACAAGGGACATATTTTTTTTAATTTTTTTAAACCCTACGGAAGGGTAGTTTTAAATAAACTGTTTGCAGAGAAGGACGACAGTTAAGACACTGTATCGGACCCTCGGGTTCGTACACTGACATCAGAGTCGGTGTCCCGAGTCGACTTCAACGGTTCATCCCCCGTATGGAACGGTAAGTAAGAATTCTAACCACCCGCGAATCCCCTGTCAGCGGGTTTACTGGATGATTTTGTATGCATATATGTTGAGGACCTGAAATCGGATTTAATTTTCTAGTAACGGGAAAGGCCTGGCAAAATCAAGATAAGGACTCGGATTTTATCACTGTTTCCTTCTTGCGCGCCTTAGGAACACGTAACCTACGCGAACCTAAGCCTTAAAATTTGGACTAGAACGAGACCGATAGGGTAACGAGCTTAATAGGAAAGTCGTTCGAAAAATATTGGTTGCTATATTGAGCATACTTCGAAGTTCATAATGGTTTCTTTAAATTGAATGCGCCGCCTTGTAATGCCGGTGAGGCCTTGGGTATCAAAGCTCTACTGATTTTCCCTCGTCTCTATTCAAATTACTTTAACTCGGATTGATTCCAGAGAGGTTTGCTCAGATTGTAACGAATTTCTTTTCGAAAGAATAGAAGCTGGTCTAGAAACAATCTAAGGGAGTCATCATGCTTTTTGTTTGCTAGATAAAATAGGATTGTTGTGGTCGAGTCAGCCTTCTTTTTGCTTGTTTATAATTCCCTTGCAGTTAGGATGTCGAACTGGTATAGCCAATACAATGATTATTCAACTGAGAAACATGAACATTATTCTTTTTATGACCATAGTGTGAATAGTGGTTGGGAACGCCAAACTTTTGAAGGTTATGGGTCACACCATGGTGAGCCAATTACTATCCACATGCCCATCGGTCATACGAGCAAAATTCTTATAATTCCTTTCCTCTAGATGAAGCACGTAAGATACTTGATTAAACGCGTAAGTTACTTGAGTGGACACATAAGTTAGCGGACACAAATGACTTAGGTATGGACGAAAGAAAGGTAAAAATGAGTGAAACTTCTTTAGAAGATAACCTCAGGAAGTTAGCCGAGTCAACATTTAAGTTAACTGAGTCAAAACGTGAGTTTGCTGAGTCAACACATAGGCTTGAATTAGAGACGGAAGAAAGAACTGCTCGAATTAATCTTGATTGCCAATACATTCTTTCCTATATCACCCGAAAATAAGGATAATTTTTATCAAGATGACGAGGTTAGAATTGGTAAGACTACTTTAGATGAGGTTCAACCATTTTTCATGTTATTATAATTATGATGTGGATAGTGTTGATGAAGAATATGACAATTGTAGGCATAGTGATCAGGAAATGGTTACTCCTGTTGAGCTTCGTAATGATAGTATTGTTTCTGGTCCAAATCACGATAATTTTAATAATTATTTACCTATCCAAAAGGATGTAGATTTGACTAGAGATACCACCGTTTTAGACGATGTAGTTCATGATCCTTTAGCCTACAGTTTGTTAGATAACCCATTATTTGATGTGCCTATCAGTGAATCGGAGGAAGTAACTGTGATTAACACCTTAGCTAATGAGCATTTACTAGAAACTTTTGCTGATAATCCTTTATATGATTGTGATGATGGTTTAGAGGAAAGAGTTTACCCAGAGAATAATGTTTTAGAGTCTAGGGATTTAGAAACACTAATCTTAGAAGACCATAAACTCGTAGAGATGAGCGAGGATGAACCAGACTTAGAAGAATCAATTGACCATTTTCAGGAACCTGATAACCTAGAAGTTAGGAAACTTGTGACTAGTAGCTCTAGAGACACAGAAAACTCTAAGTTTGGGGGTGATTATCATTCTCCTTGTGCTTTAACTCTTAGAATGTTCCCTTGTGTATGACTTGACATATATGCCTCAACCACCTTATAAGATTATCTTCATACACATTTTCCCGAACCTAATGATGTCCAGAGAGAAACTCAGTTGTTAGAAACCCATCCTCTGGTTGATGTGGTAACCCAGGCTATGATACCAAGATTGACTTTGTTTTCCCACCAAAAACTTTTCTTCCAATTGTGGGAACATTTGATTTTAAGATGTGTCGGTTATTAAGTTTTGAGACTAAACCTAATTACTTTAGGAGAATAGAGTCGACACATTTTCTTAAGGAAGACCACCTCTTTCATTATGGTCAGTTGTGTGAGTCAAATCTGATTGACTTAGAGGATCTCCAATTATTCAGGCTTTTGTTATGCGCTTCTAAGTTCTTAGTTGAGTATTTCCAGACTCTTCAGCCTGATCTTCAGAATGGCTTTGAGGAAATACAACCTATGAAAACTTTTTATTTAGACCCTTTTATAGAGCCTAAACCTGAACCACAACTAGATGTAGTTGTCTTAAGCAAGAGTATGTTCGGTATCTTCTTGTTCTGTTGCAGTTTCCTCTTCTTGTGGGTAACACTTTTTGATCCAGATAACCCACAGTTATTCCGTCTACTGCTATATGATTCTACGAGGTGACTAATTCTTCCAATGTCTGGCTGAAGACTTTATACTTAGCACTTCTTGGGAGGTAATCCATTTTCATGCGACACGGTAATGTTCTTCCTTATTTCTTTTCCCTCAAGTGGTATAGTTTCTCCTTGTTCATGTTTTTAATTTTATCTTTAGAACATTGAAGACAATGTTAGATTTAAGTTTGGGAGTAAGGAAGAAACTTCTAGCATCACATAGTATCCGATTATCTAAGTTTACATACTTTTTCTCACCGAAAAGATAGAAATTCGAATACTAGGGATAACAATCTATTGAGACATTAGAGAAAAATACATTGAGATCTTTGAAATTCAGGAGAAAACTTGTTCCTTTTATAGGGTAACCGTGATGGACCTAACCATCCATGATGGAAAGGCAAGTAGATCAGACAGAAATGCCAGAAAAACAAAGAAACCTCACAATGTAGTCTTAGTTACTGGATTAGGACTCCTCTCGGTAGAAACTTATCATCAACAAGAGGAGCGACATCAAACTATATGAATAAAGTTGAAGACGTTTAAGGTTTAGAAGCAATAATAGAAAAGAATAATTCAAAAATCAAAGTTGAAGACTTAGTTACAAGAAGTTATAAGAGCAAATGATATAAGTTGTTGAAGTTCATGATACCAAGAGATCACAAGTTGCGAAGATCCAAGTTCTAAAGTCCTTCTCTCATGGCCATTTAAATTTTGTCTAGTTATTTTTGTGTTTCCAAAAAAAAAACCTGAAAAATGAAAAAAATGAAAAAAAAAATCATCATTACGTTCTTTTTGTTCTATAATTAGCTTTTTGTTCAATAAGGCCATAGGGAAGTAGAAATTTATAAGGAAGTTTCAAGCAAGAAATTAAGGAGGAGAAGAGTTAATTGTCAAGATTCTACGAGGTTCAATAGTTTATCATCAAAAGTTGAAGCTGAAGAAGACGTTGTTTCTACTGAGCACTATGAGAGAGTCGAAGAGAGATGCATATTGGTTGCTTTGTTAGTCCGCTTTTCATCTGGCACAAGATCTTTCCAGCACTGGTTCAACTCATTACACGTAATTAGTCCAGCTGTGTAGCAGATGTCCCTCTCATCTTTATCTCTCTCCTAATCTTATCTAGTTGTAAAGCGGATGCATCTTACAATGTTTATCTAGCTGTGTAGCGGATATCTCTTTATCTAGCAGTGTTGCGGATGTGTCTCCCCTTTTCTTTAGTCATCTTTAGAGCTGGCACCTTTAATTTCTCTGGAATTCTAGTTACTTGGGGATAGGTTGAGAATATGTATATCCTCATAGCTCTTTGGATACTTGTGACCAATTAGAAGTCAAGGTTTTGGGTACACCTCTGGTAAACCCTCCCGAGACTATAACTCGGTCACTAGGGCCACCTAGTTAGTTAGGATATTATTTCTAGATTAGATTTGCTCGAGGACTAGCAAATAATAATTTTGGGGGTATTAGATAGACACATTTCTGTATCTGATTTGTCCTCGATGTTTGTATTGTTAGAACTCGATTTTTGTACTAATATTGTGTTTTTATTATTTTTAGGTATTTTTGGAAATAAACATTTTTGGAAAGATCAGCTTGAAAAATTGTCTAAAGCACCCGGAGGAACGTGTTATTTAGACTCTAACTTTTGGATAAGGGGCACCTCAGTTGGACACCTACTATTTACACTCCACAGACGGATAGGGGGCGACCTTCTTCTTCCACATTTAAACAACAGAATTTGGCGGGAATTTTGGCAGCGGAAGAACAATATTAGGGTTTGCGATTTGACCTTGTTTCAGTGATATTAAAGGGCTGTAATCAAATGGGTTTAATCCTTTGGGCCAGACAGGCGTGTTGTGGGTGTTTAGTTGAATCAGATTTGGCCGTTCGAAGTGAAACATGGAGAGTTAACCAAGTCACCTGCGATTTCTTCTGCCACTGATATGGATGAGATTCCATTGGATTTTTCTCTTAATTTGGATATATACCAGCCCGTTACATCACAACAAGATTGGTAAGTGCTTTGAATTTGATCAGAGGGGAATATTTCATGTAATCTTGACTAAAACAGGGCAAGCACATTCTCGGGAAACTTCTGCGATATTTTGAGAAAGTTTGTGTGTATTTTCAGTGTGCTAAAACTCTTGCGGAGCGTGTATGATGTTGTTGGGAGTGTACAGAGTACATGAAGACGCGTGTAGGAGCTGCAAAGGAAATTATTCCCGTGACAGGAAGAAGAGAATAAACAGAGTTAATGAAGATAATATGGAGTTATTACAGCGATTTTTAGGCCCTATATAGTATATAAAGAGTGTTCGGTGGTCATAGAACTGGGGATGGAGAGTTAGGGGTTAGAGGAGAGCGAAAAAATGAAGTTGCACACGTGTTCGTCTTTAGCAGAGAAGTGAAGAAGAAGAACAGACAACACTAGTAGTCTGTCGTTTATAAAGGGTGATCTATTCTCACTATTTGCGACTGTTGTACTGCAACAGTTTTGAGCTATAGTTTTCTTAACACTGCTTTGTAACAGCAAGTTTGTAACGTCCCTGCACCGTTGCAAACTCGGTTCTTTCATTATTTTCTCCATTTTCACCTTTGTAAACACTTTTTGAGCAATGAAATCATACTTTGAGCGTGTTTCCAATATGGTGAGCTAAACCCCGACAGTGGGACAACGGAGAAAGATGGATTTACCATTGGGGTAACTTAATTAATTGTGTATTTACTATTTACATTGATTTTTAACGACTTATGATTTACTAACTACTCGTGACTTTGTTTGATGGAGCATGCTTAGTTCTAGGTAATTTTGATGCGCCATGCTTATGGCCTACGGGTAATATTTTATGAAATCTATTTTGGCAAAAATAGAGTTGATGTTTCCTTTGTTTTAAGCTATAAAGGTCTACAATTAATTTATGAACCCCATAAACATGAAAAACAGTGGAATCCTGAGTCTCATCCTCTCTTCATCTTGTGACATAAGTTGTATATTTTATTTATTTTTAGTCTTTTATTTGTTTAAGCCTAGAATCAATCTCAACAAAGTCCGATTAAACGACAACCTTCTCTTACCATTATCTAAAATTAGATCATTCAGCAGGACGTGCGTTTATAGACGAAGAGGCTCGCGTTGCTCTTGAACGCCAAGTATAAGTGAGTCAGCAATCCAATTTCATCACACGTGAAGATCAGGAACGACTTCTCCAAAATAGAGGCAAAGAAAATCAGCAACCTTCATGAGTTCACAAAGACTCTCTTCCTGTCAGGAGCTGCATGATTTCCGGGGACTTCGCCCACAAAATCGTGCTGTCTATGATGAAATACTTATATGAGATTTTATATTTCCCCAAGGCGCAGCGTCAAGACATATTTTACATCCCTCAACCGCACTGAATTAGGAAAGCAGTTGTTTCCATCCAGAGAAGTTGTTCCCAAACCCCAACCTCTCCTGGAAAGCACGATTGATAGATGGAACTGAGGACTCCTAACCATTATTCGCTTTAAGGGTCTCTAGTTTTACATTACGCTGATTGACACAGCCGCTCCGCTTCAACGTCCTCCAGCAGCGTCCCCGCTTCAACGCTCGCTCCAGCAGCAGCTCTACTTCAGCGTTCTCTCCATAAGCTTCTCCAGGATCCGAAGCCGAAGCTTCAGCGTTTGGATCCTTAAGTTTCAACTTCCTCTTCAAGAGCCGAAGACGCTTCAACGCCGATCCCTCCTGCTAAGGATCGTACCGTGGCCGCCACTTCTTCCTGCAAAGGGTCGTGCCACCACACTCCCCATGTCAAGGATCATGATCGCAGCCATCCAATCTTCGTAGTCATTGTCACCTTTTGATCCATTCCGCCAAAACTTGTGATCATGGACAGTTTTCTCGCTTACACGTCCAGCCAATCCTTTTGCTTCCATGGATGCCCATACAATTCCAGCTAACTTACTTTGTTCCCACAACAATGTAGTCTCTTCTGATTATATCTGCTACCAAGAATTGTTGCCGCTCATTTGTTGATACCATCCAGAGCTTCACCGCAACAGCAATCACTACAAAGGTAACTCGTACTCCTCCATATTTTAGTTTTCATGTGGAAGAAGTAACAAAATCACCAGTACGAACGCACGATGGTGATGTCTTTATGATGGTCAACCCACTGACCATACAAGATGGAAACATGTAAACCTTACTTGGGGAATGAGGATCTACACGGAATCGCTTCACTGTCAAATCTCAGAAGACACAGTCAACCAAAGGTTATAGCCAGCACAAGGTCATCTACTATTCAAGGGTGTAGCGCAAGAATATCATCACCTCTTTGTATAGAAGACGCCTTCAACACTTTACGAGGCCGCGGTGGATCCAAAGCCTGCTCAGAGGAAAATAACTTCAAAAACTTAAAGAAAAATGCGATTGGGGACTACTCATCGAAGTTCATCCCGACGACCATGAAAGACTCATTAGATAACTCCAGAGAAGCGGCTAAAACATTTTCTTGAAGAAACAGAGGGAGCCACGATAAACAACATAACTTTCTCATTCCTACCTCTTCGCTATCCAGAATATTTCTTCCATGTGATATCCTGAGCATCCCAGCGTCACATCCAGAAGAGTACAATAAGCTTGTATCAAATCCGGTGGACATGGATTCAAGGTGATGCAATGAAAGTAGGATACACATGGGGACTACCAGCATGAGACTCTTTCACTCCCCTCAACCTGGTTATTTCTGATTTCAACATCATCACTGCCGAAGTTTTACGAGCTGCAGGAATTTCTCAACATGAAGTCGTACATGTGCATCGAAGACTCAAAAAGCACGCCACAAAGATACATTCACATATTCGGGCATGTCATCGGATCTAATAGAAATATAACTGGGGACTGCTCACGTCATCCCATTCCATGCGATAGTCCAAGATTCATAAGCTGGTTCGAAGGATGTCTCTTGGAAAAAAGTCCTTGAAGACTTGATAACAGCACATCGGCAACATAATGTCTCCCAACTCATCTATTTCATCCTATGGCTTCATAATATTTCTACCATACAATCATCCACAACATATCATCATCGCGATCATAAAGTCCAGACAATGAACAACCTAAAATCAAGGATGGACCGACAACGCAACCACAATCCCCAAGATTATCCCTGACATGATCGTTGTCGATCATGTATTTCATCCATCCATCCCAAGAATGCAATGGAGTTCGAAAATTTTTGGAATCCACTGGAGAGACACTACGGGCGAAAGCACGGATCCAGAGGAGCAACAGAAAACAGAAGAGGTTCGATACCTCTTTTCATGCGAACGGAGTTTCTAGAGTTTGAACAGAATAAAGATTCCTTCTTGCTCCATGAACGGGAATAGATGACTGGGCGCGACTATGCCACCTCGGGTCCGCAACATCCCTCTTGAGTTCTTCTTGAGTTTTATTTTCGGACTGTTTTCACCTCCTAAACGAGCTCAAAACCTAAATATTCCCGCGACAGGAGATATGAAATTCTTTTCCGTTCAGAATGCAGGGTCAGACCGTCAAAATTCGAGTTAGTTCGAGAATTATACAACGATTTTAGTAAGGAGCGCTAATTAGGGTTTCGACATTCCAAACCTTAATTTAGACAAAGTTGTTAGGCGTCATCACCACCGTCTGGTAGCCGAAGTTCCAAAATCAGTTCTCATCCTTCCACGAATCTGAAGCCAGTCGTCATCCTTCCACAGAACTGAAGCCAGACGTCATCCTATCACGGAACTGAAGCCAATCGTCATCCTTTCACGGGACTGAAGCCAGTTTCCACCATTCCGTGGACTGAAGCCAGTTTCCACCTGGACCGAAGACAGTTTCCACCTCTACCATTCCGCGTCCTAGCTAGCAGCACCACGAGCAGAATCTACATAAATCCACCAACACAAGAATCACGAATTCTCCTTACCTCTCGAAAAAGGTTAGCCGGATCTTCCTGACCATTTTGTCATGACTTTCCATTTCGATTTTGTTCTTCTCTGTCACCATCTTATGCTTACCTCGTAACAATGCCCCTGTTCCGAGCTAAGCAGGGGACTTAATGTTGATGGTGGTTTTTAGCTTAGGGTTAAAATCGTAAAACCTTAGTGTTGATGGTGGGTTTTAGCTTAGGGTTAAAATCGTAAAACCTTACATCTGACATGATGTCACTACGAACACTAGCACATTTATTGAATCATTCAACATGCCTACGTAAAAATTACTGGGGTACCTTTTTTTTATATACGCTATATTCCACGGCAGAACCCCCAATACTGACTGGCAGCATCTCCGCGCCAAGGCATGCCAACCATGCCAGCCGCACCACAGTGCCAATGGCATGCCATGCGAGCCACATCTCCGCGCCAAGGCATGTTAACCATGCCAGCCGCACCACGGTGCCAATGGCATACCATGCCAGCCACATCTCCACGCCAAGGCATGCCAACCATGACAGCCACACCACGGTGTCAATGGCATACCATTCCATCCACATCTCCACACCACGGTGTCAAAACCCTAATTTTGGACGCGCCTAAAATATGCCAAAGCCATGCCGGCCCTACCACATGTCGCTGGCTACCAAACGAAGGGTTGCAACAATCAACGGTTACCCTTCCATCTGAGATGCAGATCTCACCCGTCCAAGTTTGCCACCTAACGCATGGCAACTTCCGCCCCAAGGCCAAACATCATGGTTTTGCCAAAACCCTAATTTTGGCCGAGCCTAAAATATGCCAAAGCCATGCTGGCCCTACCACATGCCGCTAACTTCCAAACGAAGGGTTGTAACAATCAACGACTACCCTTCCATCTGAGATGCAGATCTCAGCCGTCCAAGTTCGCCAACTAACGCATGGAAATTTCCGGCCCAAGGCCAAACATCACGGTTTTGCCAAAACCCTAATTTTGGTCGCGCCTAAAATATGCCAAAGCCATGCCGGCCCTACCACGTGCCGTTGGCTGCCAAACAAAGGGTTGCAACAATCAACGGCTAACCTTCCATCTGAGATGAAGATCTCAGCTGTCCAAGTTCGCCACCTAACGCATGGCAACTTCCGGCCCAAGTCCAAACATCACGATTTTGCCAAAATCCTAGTTTTGGCCGCGCCTAAAATATGCCAAAGCCATGCCAACCCTATCACATGCCGCTGGCTGCCAAACGAAGGGTTGCAACAATCAACAGCCACCTTTCCATCTGAGATGCAGATCTCACCCGTCCAAGTTTGCCACCTAACGCATGGCAACTTCCGCCCCAAGGCCAAACATCACGGTTTTCCCAAAACCCTAATTTTGGTCGCGCCTAAAATATGCCAAAGCCATGCCGGACCTATCACATGCCGCTGGCTGCCAAACGAAGGGTTACAACAATCAACTGCCACCCTTCCATCTGAGATGCATATCTCAGCCGTCCAAGCTTGCCACCGAACGCATGGCAACTTTTGGCCCAATCCCAAGCCCTAATTTTGGCCGCACCTAAACTTTGCCAAAACCCTAGTTTTGGCCGCGCCTAAACTATGCCAAAATCCTAGCTCCGCTGCGCCTAAACCATGCCACTATCTGCAAACGAAGGGTTGCAACAATCAACGACCACCCTTTCTCCTGAGATACGAATCTCACCCATACAAACTTTCCACCAAACGATTTGTGGAAATCTATTGGCTACGGCGCCAATTCTTGGCCACGACGTCAAAACCCTAATTTGGTCGTGCCAAGAGCATTCAAGCGCTGCAACCATGTCGCTTGTTGCCAAACGAAGGGTTACAACAATCTACGTCTACCCTTCCTCCTGAGATGAAGATCTCATCCGTACAAACCTGCCACCAAACGACTCGTGGAAATGTCTTGGATGCGATGCTAACTCTTGGTCACGGCACCAACCTGGCTACGATGCCTATTCTTTGGTCACGGCACCAACCTGGCTACAAACGCCAAATCCTTTGGCCACGCCACACGTAGCAACATGCTACATGTTTTCCACGAAAATACTCGAGACATCAAAACATGTCACAAACTGGGGGATTCTCATCAGGGTATTGGTCTGGCGGTTTACAGCGTGCGGCGTACACTACGCCCGTTACAGGAAAGTGTCATAAGGGTGAGGCGGTTAGTAAATACAAGAAGTAATGGTGAAATGTTTCCTTCATTATGGAAACATCAATTCCATGCATTACTCGTTACCATTTTCTTCCATTTACTCAACCATTTCCACTTCTTGCGAGACCAGCGTATGTTTCGTTGTGACTTGTATAAATAGGTCTCACCTATTTCCACCAAAGAGAATTTTTGGTCAGGAGAATACAACACTCAGAAATCACTTGTTAGCTTCCCAATATGCTAGCATTTCACTTTCTGATACAAGTCATCAAACAACCACTCTTCCAGAATCAACTATTCTGGTCTCAACACTCTCTTCGCTTCCCTCCCTAAGACCAACCCTTCTCCTTCACTTTGTGACCGAAGCAAGTATGGAACGACCATTTCTTGGTTTAAGCCGGATTTGTACAGATTAATCTCTCGAATCAAAGTACTCCCTTGCAGTACATTGTTTAGGGTTTAGACTCGTTTCTCACCCACACACACGAAATTACCGAAATCAGCAGAAACTGTTTTCACCCTCAAACACCACAATTCCACTCAAACAGATGAAATTGATGAGGCTACGATAATTGCATCTCAAGCCATATCTCAGCTGGACCCTAAAGGGATGTTGACGGTTGAAGAATATGTGCTTTTACTCACTTAGGAGAAGATCAACAGAATGATCCTTATACATCAATTGAGGACCTTCTAGAAAACTTGTCTGAAAGTGTTTTCATAAAGCTTGAAAAAGGTTGTTACAGAATGGCACCATCTGACGTGAAGGAAAAGATGGCAACCGTGATCCACGATTGTCCAAGCTTTCAATTGTTGATCCAAGAAGATCCAAAAGAAGAGTCGTCGCAAAGATCATTACCCAATGAAGATGTACGAGAAAGGATCGTTGCTGAAGCAGTTCAGTTCATCCAACAGCATGGAGATGAAGTTTTTAGCAGTCAAGAAGTAGAAGAGCAGAAGACACCACCAACAAAGACAAGAGATGGGAAGATGAATGAAGCAGAGATGTTGAAGACAAAAGCGGCTAGGAGGTTGTCCAAGACACCACTAAATAGAGCTGCAAAAAAAAAACTTCCTCCTGATTTCACTGCCGAGGGTAAAAACATACAAGTTATGATGAAAGTGGATCAAAAATGCAAGGGGATCCAAAAAGAGGGAGAAGAACCAGGTTATCCTGCACCAAAAAAGAGAAATGAAAATGAGTATCATCCTACTCTCCCATTGCCAGATATTCGTCAATCAGAACTATACTAAGCCATGGAACAAGGACAGGACAAAAAAAGGATACAGAAATTCTTCGACTATGCAAGCCTGAGGTAAGTTCAGAAAACAATACCTCGCACTATATGAATCTTATTGAAAAACGTTATGTGCACCACTATGTCCACCATGTTAACATTTCCTTTATGATTCTGCAGCTCTGTAGCTTGGGAACTAACAAGGCTCGAAGATCCAACAGTCAGGGGATATATTCTTATTGTGGAAAAATTACTTCGTGAGTTGATGTTCAACAAGTATCTGGACCAAGAGGTACTGCAGTTCTATGTCGATCGACGTTGCAAAGCAATGGTCAGATATAACTTTCGTCATCTAGATGATAAAAAGTACATGAGATGTGAAGTAACGAGTCCTACTGCATGTGTAAGTTTCTCAAAAACAAATCAAAAATGTTATATATATATACTTTAATGATGTGTACATACTAGTATACCTGATTGACATGGCGTGTTCTATGTGTTTGTAGATATCTTTAGGTGTGGAAATAGATGTACACCAGTATGCTATATGATTGACACATGCTCTGTTAAGTGTTTGCATGGATGCTTGATTGTTAGATTTTATTTGGGTGTGTACATAGTTGTACACCTGTGTCATACGTCATGGATACATCTATTTCATACATCTGTTTCCCAGGCCTAAAATGTTTGATATGTGGTATTGTATAGATGCTTCTTAGTTTTCTTGTCTAATTTAGGTGTACCTAATTCATTTTATTTTCCAACAAATTATTGATTACATTACTATTTGAAGAACAATATCATGAGCAATGTACAAAAGCTTGTGGTTGATTTCATACGGGACATGCTGACAATATGGAAGTTCTTGTAATCCCCGTCAACCACTCTATAGAAAAAATGGCAGTATGACTTCACTGGTCGCTTCTGAAGTTTGATTTCATAGCCGAAGAGTGGAAGTGGTACAACTCGTTTCACTCAAATAAGGACTATAAAGATGATGCACAGAAACTGGCAAATATGGTGCAATTGGAACTCAAAAAGAAGAGAGAGTTAAAGGGTGATGCACCTATAGAACCACACGAAATAAACATCATGCAATGTGCTGCTCAGGAAATCAATCCAGACTGCCTCCTATATACTTGATAATTTATGAAACGATGTATGAAGAAGAGAAAGAGTATTTAAAGACATCAGCAGAGGGCCGAACACATTTTTCAGGGAATGAGAGCAACATTGGTGGCCAAGATGCTGAAAAAAAGTCGGAGTGTATGGAAAGGTGTCGGATATAGCAACTGATGACTATCACAAGGAGTGGCGCTTGAGTAAAGAGATGAAACCATTGAAGAGGAAGAAGAGTTTATTTTAAGCTTCATTATACAAGGTCACTTTCTAAATTGCTTCTAATCATTTTCTATCTTTCAGACAACTTTACAAATTTCAGTTTTTATCACTTTGTTTATGACTTATCAACACCTTGAACTAATATTTTTATTAGTTTCAATATTGATGTTATTGATGTTACAAGTTTATGACTTATCACTACCATTGAAGTGTATATTACAGGTTTTGAAATCTTAAGGTGTACTTGATTGTGCACAGTTACTGACAGAGCAAAAAATGTTTAGAAGGTGTACATGAAGGTACACATGTACTGACATATTTTCATACTTTATCAAAAGTATAAAAATTGAAGACATAAAATTATTAGTAAAATTTTTATATCATGCAGAACTGAAAACATAAAAATTTAACATAGCAAAAGTAATTACTAATTATACAGATCTGAAAACATAGAATATTACTAAACAAAATAGACTAGTAGCATCCATTGTACATCAAGGTGTACATAGTGGTACACATGTAAAAAGACAGGTAAGAAAAAATGAAGTTCAAAGGAAGGTGTACCTAATGGTACACATGTCCTGGTACTAATTATCCACGCCAAAGAAAATTGAAAAGACATTACCAAAAGTAAAGACCAAACACATATAATCTTTTGAACAAATGAAACATAGAAAAAAACATCAAATCATGGGGCAGGTAGCTCTGTTGTGGTGACCAAGGGTGAAGCACTTTGTTCACATCATATGCCTATTTTGCTTCTCCCAAGCATTCTTGATACGTTGTGTTCTTCGTCTACCAAGAGGAGGGACAGGAATATGAACAATAACCCTATCACTAGGATAATAAGCCTGCGACTTGTCATAATTGGGGATTGGCAAGATGATCTCCTGGTATGTCCTATTGTGCTATTCAGTGGTGAAGTATGGATCAACAAATGAATAGATGTCTTCTCTCATAGCTTGAATGGCAGCACAAGCATGTGTACAAGGAAAACCATTAACTCACCACCGGTTACATGTACAAGTTTTCTGCAATAGATCCACAGTATGACACCGGGTAGATGCGACTTCATACATTCTTTCCATGGATTGAGTGAAAGTCCAAGTACGACCAATGTCGATGTTTTCCTTTAGTAAAGCCTCATATTCAGGAGTGAGCCTAGTGTTGAAATTTTCTAAACCTTCTATCCTTCTCTCAGAATTCTTCTTCATAACCTTCAAACTAACATAATAAAAACACGAAACATAAAATTAAAACACATGATCCAAAAGGAATACAGATAAAACATGTGTACAACAATATACACATTAAGAAAATCCATGTGTACAACAATGTACACACAGTTGCAGAATCACAGATAAAACATGTGTACAAGTATCTACAGATCAAGCAAATCCATGTATGCAACAATGTAGACAGACTTACATAAATAAAACACTAAACATAAAACTCACCGTGTCGCATCGATAAGAGCAAAAGCAGGTAACTTTTTGAAAAGAAGAACCCAGTTGTTGAAGCACTCGGCAAGAGATGAAGAGTGAGCACCATATCTGCATACAGGGAAAAATGCATTTGCCCATTTCTCCCTTGGAATAGTCCTGATGTAGTGAGCAACATGTCCACATCCAATTGCATGCATGCCCCGCAAAGCTTCTTCAAAGTTCGCTGGTGTGTAAGGCTTAGTTTGGTATTGCTGCGGCTTTTATAGAAGCACTTTTCTGCTGTGCGTTGTTGTGCTGTGGGAAAAAAGCAGTTAGACGTTTGGTAAAATATCCATTAAAGTTAAAGCTGATTAAAAAAACAATCAAAGTGTGTTTGGTAAAATATCAGATTCAACCATTGTTGTTGTGGAAAATGACAAAAACAGACGTATCTCTGGAAATAGTTTTATTCAATTTTATTGGGTTTAAAATAATTAATTTTTTTACTATTAAATATAAACACATAAATTTAGTAATTGTTAATATGATTTTTCAAAAGAAATTATTTTACTTAACCACTTTTTAATATATATAATTTTCAAACAAAAATAAAATTAAGTAATTATTTAATATTTGTTTTTATTTTTATTTTTGTCAAGTTAAATGAAATATAAAATGTAATAATATTTAAAGAATAAAATATAAGAAATAAAAAATTGACTGTATATATATTTAAGGATAATTTTTGTCATTTACAAAATAAAATAGGGACAAAAAGGATAAATCAAGCATTAAATTTTGGTGAGACCAAAGCTTATGCTTTTGTATCTTTTAAAAGATCCTCTTCCCCAGCTTTTGAAAATTGAGGAATTTGGGAAGTGCTTTGGTTAAAAAGCACTTTGATTTTCTTTTACCAAACACCAGTTCCAAAAATTATTGACATACATAAGTTTTGAAAGTGCTTTTGGAAAAATAAAAGCATTACCAAACCAAGCCTAAGAGTAAGCATCTTTGTAAAACAAATCAATAATGGGCTTCGAATTCGCATCACCTGATCCAATGGGGAGATTGCAATTGATGTGGTAAAAGAAATAGCTGTGATATGAATTAGGAAAATATTTTGGAATGCCCTACAAAAGTCCTTCGTGATGATCACTAAGGAAAACAATCTGACGACCATCGACAACTTGTTGAAGATTCTCCAGAAACCAAAACCAATTATCTTTGTTTTCAGTAGAAACAATAGCAAAAGAAAATGGGTAAAAACCATTGTTTCCATTGATACATGTTGCATCCATCAAAGTACCCCTGTATCTACCAGTAAGGACAGTAGCGTCCAAGTAAATCATGGGCCTGAGATACCTATAGCTATGCTTGCAAGCGCCGAAACAAATGAATATCCTCTGAAATCTACTGGTTCCATCCTCAACTTCAAACTTCACATATCTATCGGGATTAGTTTATTCAATTGCTTTGACATACCAAGTTAAATCGCTATACGACTTCTCGTCATCGCCATATTGTTCTTCAAATACGGCTTCTTTCCCTCTAGGGGCATGGTGATACTTAATATTGGACTCATAAGTTTTCTTAAAAAGTGACATGATCTTTTTGGGTTTTAAGCTACGATCACCCTGTATATTGTCAGCGATCAAATGCTTGACTAACTTGGTTGTCACCGCAGGACTCTTCAACCTCAAACCAACACCACAACTACAAAAAAAAAAAAAAAAAATCTGGAATAAGTAATGTGCACCACAATTTACACCTAATAAGATCTCAAAACCAACACTATGAACATACACACAAACTAAGCAAGAATATGTAATTTAAGAGTACAACAAGTACAGTGCACCACAATGTACACCTAAAACAAATCTACATATATAAGATGCACAATTATGTCCACCACTATGGACATACACACAAAAAGCCTAAAGATAAGTAATGTGGACTAGTATGAAAACCACTAACCTGTGAACATTAGAATCTTTCAGCACGAACCGAGAAGTATCACCATTCACATGCCCAAAGTGAATCCTCCAACCACAACCATCTTCTTCGCACTTTGCAGTAACAACTTTAACACAACCCATAAATTCTCTACCAATCTTATTAAAAACATTAACCCATTCATCAATAATGAGAGGCTTCCTCTTGTCTGCATCATGATCTAACACCCTTACCATCTTAGGACTTTCAGTTACACAAGAACGAGAAACAGAACTACTGCTACAACCAGACTTAGAACGGGAAATATGATTCCGAATCATATCCACATTCAAATAGACATCTTCACTATCAATAAGAATCATGAAACCAATTGAGCTTTGCAGTTGTATATCACCTTGCACAAAAACTACTTGACCATTATCCATATAGCTGAGACATATACTCCCAGGAGACAAAGACCTCCAGTGCTTGCATGCAAAATGCTTCAATTCTTCTACGGTTATTTTAGTATTAACACGAAATTCAACAGAATGCTCACCATGATTCAAAACAACATTAATAAACTTCTCAGACCTGTTTGATACCCATACATGTTACAAAATAAATGATAATAAACATTTGAATCTTCAAACCACAATTTCATATAACCTAAAAGTAAACGGTGTACAGGAAAGTACTCATTTAGTCGAAGCCAAAAACATCAAGTAACAGTAAATCTAGATAAAATACTCCGTCAATGAAGCTCCAGAATCTTACTGGAACACATAATTGAATAAAAAAGAAGCCTAGGATCTAGTATCAGTTCGATTTCATATCATTCATCATAAAACTAAAAAAATATCATCAAAGAACAGTAAACAAAAATCGAATTGATCTAGTATTAACAATAAATCATCATCATCACGAGAATCAAAAGCTATTATATAACAAAATATCAACTCAAAATCATACGAATTGATATCATCAACTCTTAAACTCAGAAAAACTAAAAATCAGAAACAAAACCTGAAAATTAGATGTAACAGATGAAATACAACCAAAAGAAAACTAACCTGAGGTTGAATTCTGCTCCACTAACAATCAAATCAAACCTAAACTCTATGAATCTGTTAAATCACCTTCGAATTCAAACCTCGAACGATCTATCTCTCAATCTTTCGTGAATTTTCGATTTCAGAACACTTTCGAATGTAACCTGAGTTGAAATATGATGAAGAAACGATGAAATCCTATCTGAAATGATCAAATTCTCTCTGGAACTGTTTAATATCTGACCTGCTACCTGTTTTGAATTTGAGATCCAAAAAAATCGATTTCAAAACACGCCTTATATATACAGAATCGCTTCAAAGGTAATTATGGTATATCAAAAACTCGCAGACTCGGGACTCAGACTTGAATTTGGACTAACTCATCCAAGTTTGGACTAGACTGTAGGATTGAGGTTCTTTTGGATTGTACTGGGCTTCAGATGAGTGGACTAAAACGTCGAAATCCCAAAAACTTTGGGACTAAACGTCAAAATTATTTCTATGAGTTCGAGTCATCCCGATTTGACAAATATTGACTCGTCTCTTAACTTCAAATTTTTAGGTCAACTGTCTCATCAGTAAATTAAGGCATTATTTCTAGCCCGTCTTCCCACGTTTTCGTAAATCAGTCAAAATTTTATTCCGGAAAATAAAAAAATTCCAAAATTTCTCCCCCATCAAAGGCAACAAAAAAATATTGTTAACGATCTTCATTTTGGTTTCAAACCCTGATAAAGGTGCATGTCGGATTCCTCAACTTCACTCTCACCATCAGAGATCACTCTCCGTTTGCATAACGAAATTGGAGTCATCCTGAATTGGGTTTCCAGAATTGAATAAGCTCAGGTATTTCATTCTAATCACTCTTAGGGTTTTGAGCAATAAGAATTTGGGGTTTATTATTAGGATTTAGGTTATTTCTCTTGAAAGCAAAATTGGGGTTTGTTTTGATTAACAATGAAACGGAAAACGAATCCACTACATCGTAAAGAAGAAGAAGAAGTAGATAGGATCAGCAATTTATCTGATCATATTATTCATCACATTCTCTCTTTCATTGATATGAGATTTGCAGTTCAAACATGTGTTTTATCGAAAAGATGGGTAAATGTTTGGAAGTCACTCCCTTCCATAACATCAAATTGGATTTCATTTTCAACAGAGGAAGACAGAAAATCTGAGATTTGTACTCCTGAGGCAAGCGTTAATTTTGCATATTTTGTGGACAGTGTATTTGAATTTCGTGATAAGTCAGATATACAAATAGTTAATTTGGTATTTGTTATATGGGATGCTCTGTGTGTAGAAGCTCTTACGACATGGATCCCTGTGGTGATTCAGATTATGAGAATGCTTATCATTACTCAAAACACTATGAGATTCCATAAGTATCTCGGTGGCGGACATCCCTTATAATTGGTATACGCGTAGTATTTTACCCGAGTCGATGAGTTTACTCAACTCCGAAAACTGACGCTGAAAGGAATTTCAATGCTTAATTCAGAGCTACAAAGGCTTTTCTCAAGTTGCCCACTTATGGAAACAGTAATTATACAAGACTGGGATATACAGAGGAACGAGAATAGGAAGACCAACAAACGAAGGAATATCATTATTAGTTCACAATGCCTTCAATTTTTTGAACTAATAGACAGGTATCATGAACGTCTTGGTTCGGCAGTTAATTGTTTGAATTGCAGTACCAAGATTTCTGCTCCATATGTGAAGTACTTCAAGTGCACAGGATTCCTTAGGGAAGATTTTTCCTTAGAAAATCTTTCTTCTCTAGTCAGTGCTCATCTTGAAATGAGATGGAGAGACAAAAGAGAAGCAGATGAGACTGCGGAAACATATTCCGACCTGCTTGCTGAGGAAAAAGAACTGTTTTCCAAGCGTATGATGAGATATCTAGGAGCAGTTCATAATGTGCATCACCTGACACTCTTATCTGGGTTCCTTGAGGTACGGTGATTCCTTTTTTACATGAACTTATTTTCTGCCTAGTTGCAGACATGAAAATACGAACCAATATTTATCTTTCCTCGAATGATACTTACTTCACTTAGCTTGTTGTGTTTTGGTGCAATTTTATTTAAAACAATTTTATACATACTCTTTCTCTAGGTTCTATTACAAGCTCCTGGCACATCAAACCGTTATTCTCCTCAGCTTTGTAATCTAGAAACTCTGAAGCTGGAAATGATGTTTACAAGAGGCTCTGTGCGTTCAATTGCATACTCGCTCAAAATCTCTCCTATTATAAGGAATCTTATCTTCATGTCAAAGGAGGTAATTATTCATTAAAGTCTTCGTATTTGATTCAGTGAAATGTCTTTTTAACAAATCTAAATTTTTAAGTTCTAATACATCTACACCAATCATCCAGAGTGTATTTTGAGATTGCCAACAAGTAGTTCATCTTTCTTATCATTTGCTTGTTATTGTTTGGATATAGTCGAATTTAGCTGATGTTGGAGATGATTGGGAAGCGGAATACTCATCAACGGGCATGTTTCCTCACCTCAAGTCTGTCGAGATTAGAGAGGTGGAAGGGTCTGATAATGAACTCAAGTTTCTGATATTTTTGTTGAAGAAGTCGACGGTTTTGGAGAAAGTGATTCTGTTCTTTCGGTCTACCACTGCCTCACTTGATAGAGGGAGACAAGTAAGGCAATTTAAGAGGAGTGTAAGTGAACTTCCAACAGCTTCTTCAAGTATCCAGATGCACTTCGTCTGACCTTTGAAGATGGCATTGTGAGCTTACTAGAAAGATACACATGAAGCGATTTAATAAGAAGCAAAAACCACTTCCAATGGCTTATCAGGTATCACATTTAAGTTCTTTAATCCTTGGTAGTAGATGTCAGTAATTGCCAGATTACTGGAACTTGTATAGCTTCTAAATATTTGAAACTTTTGGTACTTTTTGGATTCCTTGAAATTCATGGATAATGTTTTTCGAGCCGCCTTATATTTATATCAATGCTAAGTCATGTGAACTATCCTATTTTAAGTAGTGGGGTATTAGAAGGAAGAGCAAATTTAGTTCTAGCAGAAGAGAAAAAGTAAAGCAGCTAAAACACACAGCATTCTGTCTTTATTCAGTATAGCATACAACTTCTTACTGAATTTGCAAAACTGATGAGAATAACTAAGAATTAAGACATGTATAAAAATGGGCGGAGTTTTACGCAAATGCATCCTCCGTCTATAGACTCTCTGGAATGACCCAAAATACTGCTGTAGTACGTTTCTGTTTCGGTGTTGTTTTGACTCTCTATGATTTTTCTGGTTTAGTTTATGCAAAGTAATCTAGGTATGTAACTCATGTATTGTGATCACAATATATGGAGCATTGACAGCAGCGAAAGATATATTCCTGTAAAAGAGTGCTAACATTCAATGTTTTTTATTGGGATCAAGTGTGAACTGATTGCATAAATTTGGGAGGCATTTTGAAACTAGGTTTGTCTCTGTACTCTCTGTTGGAACATGAGCATGGAGAATATCCGGTCTGAATAGTAACTAGTGACTCTATGAAATCACATTTGATTTGGATATGAGCCTGGGTAGTAAAACGTTGCTCTTTACTTCATGGCAGTTGCTGTTCTTGCTGCTTTAGCAGGACAACATATTAGTAAGACGCATATCTCTCATCATCTTCATTTTAGCATTTATAGTCTTTATGAGTGTGCAATCATCCTAGGTAACTAGGTTAGATTCTATTTGTGTAACTTCAATATCTTTTCGACTTCTATTTGCTGGAGAGGCGCGCTGACACTCCTTAAAATTCCCAATGTTTCAGCTATAAAATTCATTTTGCATCTTAATGAACATGCCTGTGGTGCCATATAGCTAACATTTTCGTCAAGATTTTATTAGAAGGTACATGGGATTTGAGAGCCTGTTCAATGTATAATGCTTATTAGAATGGGTTTCTTTCTCTCTATGTCGTCGACCCATTCCCTCCCATGTCCAACTGGTTTGGGCTTTATTATAGGAAGCTGATTCCCTGAAATTCATGGTTAATGTTTTTTTGAGCTGCCTTATGTACGTCAATGCTGAGACAAGTGAACTATCCTATTTTAAGTAGTGGGATACCTAGCAGAAGAAAAAAGCTAAAGCAGCTACAACACAAAGCGTTCTATTTTTATTTTAGACAACACACAAGTTCGATTCAGTTGAAATTTGCTGAACTGATGATAAGAATCTAAGATTTAAGACAGGTATAAAGACTGGTGGAATTTTACAGTGCGAATAAATGCAGCTCGTAATCCGTTGCTGCATCCTCTGCCATGAATGACTCTTTAAGCTTACCGAAACGCAGAGTCGCAGACGTTTCGTGTTGTTTTCGTTTTCTGTAATTTAGCTGGTTTAGTTCACGCAAAGTAATCTAGGTAACATATATATCATGATCATAAAATATGGAGCATTGACAGCTGCAAAAGGTATTTCCAAGTTAAAGACTGCTAGCACTCAATGTTTTTGATTGGGATCAAGTGTTTTCCAGGTAGGAATCACAGGATTGCTAAACTTAGGGATGCTTTCTGAAACTGGGTTTGTCTGTGTACTCTGCTTGAAACATCCAGCATGGAGAGTATCCGGTTTGGATAGGGACTGTATGATATCACACTTGATCTGGATATGGTCCTGGGTCATATGCCCCAATACCATTTGAGGATCTCAAAATGATAAATTACCTGAGGTTTTGTTTGTAAATTCGTTCTTAAAGCGACTTTTGATGAGATGCACTTCCTAGAACATCGTGTAGGACATGATGAACTGCACAATTAGAACACCCTTTGGTGTAGGACAGGATGATGCATATCCTAAAACACCGTGTAGCATAGGACATTTTGATTAAGAGAGTTGCACTTTTGAAACACCGTGTGGTGCAGGACATTATGATTATGAGAGAGATGTACATTGATTCTGAAACGCCGTGTAATGCAGGACTTGATGAGATGGATAATTCTTCACCAACCAGGTGAAATTATACGCGAAATTTCGAGAGAGATCTGAACTTACTGATTTTGAAATGTGAGGCAAGCGATCAATGGGTGGCTATATCTGCCTATTGTCGTATATATTATTAGGTGCCAAAGAATGTTGAAGTCGACATTTCTCGGATAGCAATGTTACCAAATAAAGTAACATCACTGTAAACACAAACGAGAATCTAACCCTTGCTAGCCTTTTAATACGTAGTCGAGTTGCAATTTATTCGTGCTGGCTCGGGATGATAAACCTGCCAGACAAGAGTAAAATACTTTACGTAAAACCAGCCTATCTACCTTTCGTGAAAGTAAATTATTTTTATTTCCAATTTCGGAGATTGACTTTTCCCAAACATGCTAGTATAAGTAACCGGCTTGTTTTTGTTGACAAATACCGACACCCATAAGCAAATCTCTACGGTAAATCAAGTTCGTAATAGCCATGATTTGGTGGGCCCACCAAATTTATCTCGGTTTGACTGACCTATGGTGAATATATCGACCTCGGTCATATCGTATTTTGGAGGGAAGCATTCCTGGTTAGGATTCTAAAGGTTCAAAGGATCTTTAAGTTTGGAGGGTTTTAGGGTTAAAAAAGAGGAACTAGTCGGGAAGAATTCTTTGAGATTTCGTAGATGCAGAAATCAATCCTCCTGCTTAAACTTTCAGAGTATAATGAAGCTTAATTTGGCGAAAAATCAGAAAATTTCAACTTCTATGCAATGATGTATATTCAGAGAAATGCGGGTATGGTTAATTCATAGTAAACTTCTTCAACGGCATTGCATTGTGTATGTATTACTGTTCCAAGTTGAAACCCTATTTTTGTTTCATCTAATTGGATTAATTTTTGCAGGTAAGCAATTCCATATGGAGAGGAAATTAACTCGTAGAAACGACATATTCGGCCGGTGAGTAAATTGAGAGAATCATTAGTTCATGATTTGAATTTTGTAAGGAAATATTTTCTGATTGGTTCTATGTATTGACCTTCACTATTTTACTTTAGAGTTAATTGTCTGCATCATTCGGAAAAAGATCCCACTAGTACAAAAACAATAATGATACTCCATATAAGAAACAAACAGATTGGAAGTGATACCCTAGACGGTTCTAAGTAAATGATCATTAGCTGCCAATTGTAGAGTTCGCATATCAGACCATTCTGGTGATTTCTTTCATCTACTCTCTTAATGGGGGGAAAGAGAGTGTACATAAAAAACAAACAAATCGTTTTTATGATTATTTATGCTGTTCATTTTGATTGGGTACAAGAAAATGACATTTATTAGTGAGTAGAGAGTGATGCATAGAACCGCATTTGATATGCCAGCAAAGGGTTTATGCCTAACGTTAGGCAAAACGGAGTTGTATAACAACCCGCCTTTGCATTTCACTATCTCATCCTAGACCTTGGTAACAAAGGGAACTATTTGAGTGCAGTAATGGAAGTAAGGCATTTGAAAATTCTTTTTCTTCTTTCCATTCTTTTACACAAGTGATTTTGAGCATGGTGCTTGTTTGCATTTGCAGGTATTTGTATTTGGATGGCGGATTATTGTTGGTTCAATTATTGGGTTCTTGGGAGGAGCACTTGGGAGTATAGGAGGAGGTGGTGGGGGTGGAATTTTTGTTCCCATGCTTATCCATATCATAGGATTTGATCCAAAATCGTCGGCTCCAATATCAAAATGTAAGAGTAATAATTGCTTATAATGCCAGTTTTTAAAGTATGTCTCTTGTTAAGCATTTTGTGTTCATCCGCTAACAGTAAATGCATTCTGTTCTTTTACCTTCTGGTAACTGATTTGCACCGTTTCAACTGTGTTCTCCATCTTCATTCAATTAGATCAGTAGCCACAATCTCTTTCAATGCAGTGACTTAGGTTGTCATGCCGTTCTTTCCAGAAATTTCGATCTGTTTCTCTTGATATGTGGTTGTGTTAGATTGTCATAGGCTTGCAGAGTTGCAGCATTAAGTTATTAGGCTTGGTACAACTCTTCGACTAGCAAATGACGTCTCTTAATTCGATTTTGTGCCAGTGTATTTGATTTAACACTCAGAATGTCCCTTAAGTTTGTTTATGCCAATGTAGATACACATCAATACTACTTTGAAATGATCTATTCAAAATGTGTATATGAGTGATGAAGTGATGGGTTTTGTTATTTGGTTAGGCATGGGTACAGGTGGAGCTCTCGCAACCGTGTACTACAACCTCAAGCGAAGGCATCCAACACTTGATATGCCTATAATGGATTACAACTTGGCACTTCTCATCCAGCCAATGCTCATGCTTGGGATCAGTATAGGAGTATCTTTACGCTTGGTTTTTCCTGATTGGATAGTCACGATCCTCCTATTTATTCTTGTTATAGGTAAATGTTACTCAATATAGCATAGAATATGTTACTACTATTTTGTACTTGAAGTTGTTCTTGACAACTTGACTGTTTGTAGGCCCATTAACCTTGGCCATTTTAAATGGTAGAGCAACATGGAAAAAGGAAACTATATTGAAGAAGGTCTTTGTCCTGTTCTTTTCTCATCTTCTTTGCCTGTTTGTTCCGTTAGATTCTTATTTACCTAGTAAATGTTTCTCCAGCATTGATTATTTCTCTTTGTGTTTCAGGATGGTGTTAAGTGTTTGGAGTATGGTGAGTTGTGCGGCATCCTTTTTCAGCATAAAATCTAAGCTTAAACAGCCTTTTTCGCCTATAACTTTTTTCTTTTAAAGTTGTTGCATATATTTATCTTTCCCTTGCTGTTAAGGTACTGCTGGCGAAGAATCGGGTAACAAATCAGTATCAAGCAGTGCAAGTTGTGGCACTTCAACGAAGACAAATTCAGTGGTTGGTAATACTTTGTCGTTCTGTAGTACTCAATGAAGAAAACTTCCACCTCCAGTAATTTATGACTGTAGTTTCTTCTTTATCTAGGTTCCTTTTTTTGCAAATGAACGTATTGGTAGTGAAGGAATGGACCAAAATTCTTTTCCAAGTTGTCCTAGCAATGGCTCTGAAAAGGAGGCAAATCCATCTAAACAAGTTGAGGTCTGTTCTAGATTATTTTTTTCCACCTCGCAGGGTCGACGAACAGGTCATCTAATTATCAAATCTGTTCCAGGTTCCCATCTTTAAAAATAGTTATTGGAGGGAAATTGTCTATCTTGTTTTCATCTGGGTTGCATTCCTTCTTCTGCAGATTGCTAAGGTTTGTTTTCGTCACTGACCATCTTAGCTTTTCCTGCGATGTCTGGACTCATGATCTAACTGGGGATTTTATTTTATTTTTGGTTTGCATTTATGGAACATAGAGCCAAACAACAACCTGTTCAGTGTTATACTGGGTTCTGTCCTCAATGCAGGTATGGACTTGCTTATAGAATTCCTTAAGTCTTGTTTTGGAACATCAATTAAGAAGTTTTCCATGTATTGCAGATCCCAATTTCAGTTGGAGGGTCTTTGTATCAGGCAGTTAACTTGTATAAGGGAGTTAAGGTGATTCCTTCTATGGGAGTGAGAGGCACGGCATTCAAAAAGCATCAGCTAATATTATATTGTTTAATTGGCTTACTTGCTGGTATGGTTGGTGAGCTTCTTCGTCTCGGTGCTGGATTCATTTTGGTTCCTTTCTTCTTGGAGCTTGGCATTGTTCCTCAGGTGTGTTACCTCTCACTCTCTTTTGGTGTACCTCGTTCTTGGCAGTTTAGAATAGCAATTCCACATTCATATCCTCATAGCAATCAAACCTGTGGCATTTCTTACCATTCTTACATGTGAGTCATGTATATATTCACCAGCCTTTTGAGGCCAATGTTACTCTTTTTAGGTTTTCAGTCCATAACAAGAGTTCGTCTAATCGTCCTAGTTTGATTTTGAAACTTGACATGTTGAATTAATTGTGGTGCAGGTCTCTAGTGCTACATCTACTTTTGTCGTGACGTTCTCTGCTTCCATGTCTGCTATTGAATTTTACTATTTAAGGCCTTTCCCAATCCCTTATGGTTAGCAAATCCACATTTTCATCGTCTTGCAGATCAACTTTGTTCGTTTCCTACACTTTATATGAGTTGCATAATACATTGATAAACTCTTAAATTTTATTTTTGCAGCACTATACTTTCTCGCTGTGGCAGGTATTGGTGGGTTTGTAGGCCAGATTGTAGGAAGAAAGATGGTCACATTATTTAGGAGGCCATCTATCATCATCTTCGTCGTTGTTTTCACCATCTCCGTGACCGTAATCTTACTAGGTGAGAAGTTATTCATCATATACGTACATATGCTGTGAAATTTATTTTCTTGAGACACTAGAAATATCTGTCATTCCACCATTTAAGTTGCAGACTTTTAGAGTATAACAGACTAACAGAGGCCTTTAATACTTACATTGTTGAACAGGTGGTATTGGAATAGCGAACATGACTGAGAAGATTGAGCTAAAACCATACTTGGGATTTCAGAACTTGTGCCGAAAACATACTTAGTACTTATTCATGTAAAATATATATTCTCTAAGACAATTGTATACGTTTCGGTTGAAATCATGATATGTGGTTTTGGTTCTAGCAGTTGTCCTTTGTCTCCTTTGCTTCTTTCATTCCTTTACCATGCCAGAAGCAGAAATGCTTTTTATGAGTCAGATTTTCTTTTTCCAAACACCTAATTTTTGAATTCCTAAAGTTAGTTTTGAGTCTTTTTAGTGCGTGTAAGACATGATAAGATAGGCATTCTAAAAACAAGGTGTACCTAAGTGTAGGGCACCAGGAGATGGACTTTCCACGTAGTTACGAGAACCGGACATGCACATTAGACGTAGTTGACATTCATCATTAACGTTAATGCATATACGTTATCTTATATTTACCTTATCTAAGCCTCTTTAGGGCAATTCCTGTGAGTATGGCCAAATGAAAATGTATGTTAAGCGAAGTAGATGGCCAAACCGGGTTTTTCATTATGGTAAACCATAGGGCGATTGATGGTTAAGCGTGAGAACGACTGGATTGCACTGGCGTTGGAACTACAGACTGGATTGCACTGGCGCTGGAACTACAAACGTTCGCGTTGTTAGGAAAAACGCGAGCGAGTGCAGCAGAGACGCCATCGTTTCAGCCAAGACCGCCGACGACAACTTTTGAACGATCATCGGAACGGCTAGTTTCCACCTCTATAAATACGACTCGAATTTGATCTCACAAATTCACAACAATCTTTCATCCAATCAATCTTTTCTTAATTTCAATTACTTTCAAATTTCAACCATGAATTCGGATTTTGATTCTTCTGAGGAGGATATAGAGATGGATGACATGTTGAACGAAGAAGATGAAGAAATGTGTATGGAGTTTTTGCGTCAAATGGATGAAGATACAGATCGAAGAAGACGAAATTTTATATTGCAATTACAAACCGGGATAATACCAAAGCCTTTAGAGCCGTATGAAGTTGCGACTAGAAGATGGACATGGCGGAGTTGACATTTTTACCACGAAAAGATGATGGATGATTATTTTAATCATGACTGTGTCTATTCCGATGAGGATTTTCAGCGTCGATTCCGCATGGGCCGCAACTTGACACAAATGATTATTGCCGAGCTTTGTCAGGTACAATCTTTATTTAATTATCAGTATGATGCACGACAAGTACGAGGCTTTAGTCCCGAACAAAAGGTCATTGTGGCCTCCGTATACTATGCTATGGGGTACCAGCGGATTGCACGGACGATTACATCCGTATTGGGAAAACAACCTCCTTTAGGTATCTCAAATTATTTTGCGAAACAATAATCGAGCATTTTGGTCCAACCTTTTTAAGAAAACCTACTCAGGAAGATGTTTAAAGAATAACTAAAAAAAAACACCGCGAGGGGTTTTCCGGGAATGCTGGGTAGTCTTGACTGCATGCACTAGACGTGGCATGCGTGTCCGATCGAATGGGCGGGCCAATATAATGGTCATTATCCAAAACCAACTGTAATTTTGGAAGCTTCAGCTAGCTATGATTGTTGGTTTTGGAATGCCTTTTCTGGACTCCCGGTTTCAAATAACGATCTCAACGTTTTGTATAAGTTACCATTGTTTGAAGATCTTAAGAACGGGACCGCAACGCATGGTCATTAACTACATTCCGGGTTATTATCTAGCAGGCGGAATCTATCCAGAATGGTCAACAATGGTTCAATCTTGTAAACAAACAAGTCATGGACCGACGAATTCGAAGGATATGCAGTACTTCAACACTCAACAAATGAAATGCAGAAAGGATGTAGAACGCGCTTTTGGTATACTGAAAAGGAAGTTTGCCATCATAGTTAGGACGACATGGTATTTTGATCTTCAAGAAATGAACACAATTATGTTAAGTTGTATCATTCTGGATAACATGGTCATTGAAGAAACCAGGCGTAACCCAACCTGGACTAGTTTTCCAGATGAAGATTTGGTGTGCGATCTTGTGGTGGAGCATGGGTATCCAGCAAGAAAATATAGACTTGCAACTGAAGACACCACAACCGGGAAATCTATGGACAACTAAGACAAGATCTAACTAAGTACCTTTGGGCTTCAAAAGGACACAAAAGATAATGCGCGGGGGCGAGGCAGAGAGATGGGGAGAGGGAGATAAATGTTGTATTAAATTAAAGGTAATTATATTAAGCATAATTTTAAATAAATGAGTACAATTAAATTAAACTTAATTAAAATCAGTTATTAACAAGACTAAATTCATCTTCATTTTCTTCTGAGGTATCATCTTCGTCTTCTTACATATTAACAATTATTGTTGTTCGGTTGCAGCTTGTTGTTTTTCGTCCGCGGTCGCGGATTGTAGTTTTTCGGTTGTATCTATTTGCTTGGTCCATGAAGCATATTGTCGTCCATTCATTTTTGAAGTGTCCAAGGCTAGTAACTTGCTTAGATTACAATCCTTGTGGTATTGTTCTCGCGAAAGACGACTTTTTCGTTGATTATTTATAGCAATGCCACAGTCCCTGGCTCAATCTGCTTCCATCTGCATCTCGAATTCCTTGTGTTCAACATAGTTGAACTCGTTTGAACCTCCTTCTGCTGCTCGTTGGGCTGCGTCTCTCGCTGCTTTTGCATCTTTCTGACCACCTCCTCTTCTTCTCTTGGAGTTTATTTTAACGTCTAAATTACTATTGTGTTGATCCTGACTACCTGGAGTTCCATCAGATGAGGAAGCAGGCACGCCATTCTGAAAATCCTGCGAGATCGGACCATGTGGTGATCTTGCAGGCACTTGATGACCTTCTAGAAAATATGGATTAAACTTTTTAAGCACCCTAAAAATGGTGAAACAATGTTGGAAGCTACAACCTTTGTGGGATCTTTTCCACTCTTCCCGACATCTTCGTTCCATATCTGGTTCGTCTTCACCACTTTTTATGTTGTTCCACATTTGAGTGATCAAAGATACATATTCAGTAATGGATGCTAAAATTGTGTGAATACGATGACACAACCCATCGACATCATGTCTATTAGCGTTGCCGGTTTGTTCACCAAATTTTTCTAAATTCTTACCATAAAAAGTTTTTTTTTCTTGATAAATACCATTAATTTCATCTAATGTAAATAATACATAATCTCAGGAAAGACACTCGTTTTCATCCATCATATACTTGGGACCATGAATTTTTGTGTTCCTCTGTCGTGATTGTTGTGTTTGTTGTTGTGTTTGTTGTGGTGTTTATTGTTGTAATCGTTGTTGTGATCGTTATTGTGAGGATGCCATATTTGTTAGAAATGCAATATATGGAGAGGAGAATTTTTCTGAAAGATTTAATTGATATGGATAGTTTTATTTGAAAAGAAAAAGAAAAGTCATAGGCAGTATGGCAATTGTGTAATGTTGAGGTAGTGTTGAAGAAGGTGTGAGTTTAAGTCTGTAAACGAAATGAATTTATAGGGAAAGGAAAGGAACAATGGTGGATAGATGGAAAGAGCAGTTGGCGCTCTTAGTGCAAGCGCTGGCATGTTTACCCAAAACGCTGGCGTTTTAACTGACGACGGCGTTCGTAGTACAAGCGCTGGCGTTTTTGTGACACACGCCAGCGTTTGTGGCAAGCTCGCCCGCTTTTAACACAGGCGCGTGCTGGGTGTTTTTTCTGCGTGTTCAAATCAACAAATATACTGACTTGAACATTCATTTTTCATGTTTGTTGAATCCATAGTGGGAGCAAAATGAACAAGCTCCAAATTTGTTCAATCCATAGGAACTTCTCTTAGTCGGTATGACTTAGATCCTACAATTTTAAGTTTTTAATGGAACTAAAAGTAACGCGAGTATTAGTGGGGTCAGCCAGATATCGCCTACAAACATGCCATAATTATTTGACCGTGAACTAAATGATTTTTCTTTTTCTTTTTAGCTTGTATAACGGATTGGGGATAATTTAGTTATATTAAAAGCTTAAATATTTAAATTCAATCTAAAACTACCAATCTTAACCGTTCATCTTATATTTTGGGCTAGACAGATATAGCATTTTACTAATGGGTTTATGGAAGAGAGATAGTTCAAACTTGGGTTCCTCAGAAATTTACACTTCTCTAACAGATGAAAGACATGTCTTTTCTGTTCGATAGTTGGGGCCAACCACTGAAAACATACGGCAAACAAAATTTCTACAACTTCCGGAGTGAAGATCGGGCAATGAAGGACTTCCTATTACAAAATTTACTTAGTGTCACATAATTTACATTCTTAATTTATTATTTCCTTTTATTACTCTTATAGGTATTATGAAGGAAAAATTCTCATTTTCACCGGTGAGGACTCGGAGTGGATGTTTTTTTCTTCACATCAGTGCTGAGTGCGGAATTCCATTTCAGGTTTAGAATCGTCAATTAAAATTTTTGACTTAGGTCTTGCACTTTTTTTTTCTATCAAAAACATTAGCAAGGATACTTCCTGTGCTCACTCTAAGACTGTTAGCTGGTCTAAAAGTTGTAGACGATTAGAGTAGACAATACAAGACAAGACAAGATGAGGCCCTTTCACGCTTTAAGAGATTAGGACTATAGAGTTTAGTTGGTCTATGTTTTATTTGACGATTTAAAAGATGCGTGGATTTTACTGATCAGAGATGCTAGACACATCGAAGTTTTACACTTCGTTGTGTCCCGAAGGAGACCGCACTGCCAGTATCTAACGTACTTAGCATTAGGATTTGGAAGGGTAAAATTGTGTCCCACCTTCCCTTTAGTACACTAATCATTTTCGTATACTGATATAGTGAGGGCAGATAAGAGTCACAAGAAATAATTCTTTTCAACCCACCAAATATCTCACAGTCAATCCCACCCGTTGACATGGCGAAACTTTTTTAGTTTTTACATTTTCCTTCTTATCTGATAGATTTTTCGCTATTATCTTCTTTCCAGGGTTATATTTTTGGGGAAATTCTAGAACCGGGACAATTGTTAATCAAAGAAAATTTATATATGTATTCCTACGCTTGGATAGAGTTTGTGTTCCTACGCTTATATATAATGATGGTTTTTCTTTGTATATATATATATATATATATGTATTATATATATCAAGCAAAATTTATTACTTGTCATTATTCATGAATTTACATCTTTTCTAAATTCATTCTATCTTAGTCTCGCGATCCTGAGTCCTAACTAAGAAAAAAGGCTTTGGATGCTAATCAAAAGTGCAAGATGCATGATCCTTTATTTTATTTTTGTCTTTTCTACTACTGCAGCACCTTTGGACCTTTCACATATTTCTGCGAAGAGAGAGTCTTAAATCTTTGTATCAAGGATCATCTTCATTGGTTCATATGTGGTTTCATCAGTTTTATCTCCCTTCATAAAACACCCATCACACCCATCAATAACCTTGCATGGATAGTGTTGTTTGTCCTTATTTCTGATTCTACAACAGCTTCGTCTAATCATTGAAACTCATCGCATTTTGGGTGATTTAAGCACCTTAAAAATCATCGTCTACATCATCAGTTTTTGCTACCCAAAATTGCATGTCCCATCATATTTTCTGCACTTTAAAAATAGGTATGAACTGTACACGGTTAAATGAGATGATGACTTGTAAATTTAACGGCTGCAATGATGACTCTGGAAGAGAAGATCTTTTTACTATATTATTCCGAAACAAAACGATTAAACCGAGGTTAACCGTCACGGTTCCGAACCACTAGTGGTAACCGATTATCCTATCCATGGATCTAAATTCGTGTTTCAATCTACACCGTTCAACATTTTGTTAATATCCTCATATGGTCGACCTCATCACTCATTCGTTTTCTTCAGTTTTCTTCGCCAGAGTCATGATTTGTTGAAACACCATTAAACCGCCATCACCAGCAAGAATCGACACCACCTGACCTCCATGATACTGCACCATTAAAACCTCCCTCTTTATTATTCTCCTTCTTCTTTTTCTAATCTTCAATTTTGCTGTAACCCTAGTTTTCAATTCGCCACAGACGAAACAGACAACCAAATGGATCATTAAAAGGTATACCATATACTTATGTCATTCGATTTTACTTGTGTAGTTGTGTTACTTGATTTAAGTAAACTAGGGGTTAGTAACATGATTCATTTTTTTTTTTTGCAGGTTTCTGTTGCACTCTTCGATTCAGTCATTGGGGATTCTTGATCATCAAAAAGTAAGTTCAATTATTGAATATGGTTTGCTGTTTGTATTTGATGTTTGATGATTAATGCTTGAATGGGTTTGTTTGAGTTGTTAACCTGAATCTATTGTAACTGAAATAATTTAGTTTAGGGTGCAGATGATGAAATTCAATTTGTATTTCTTCACTTTGAACTTAATGGAGTTGTTTCATGGGCTTCCCCTTGAGGATCCATTCAACTTATGATGCAGTCTTTACCAAATATCTCTTTCTGCATATATTTTTCTTGTTTTTTTTCCTGTTGGATTTGGATTTAACAATTATATTTATAGGGACCAAGTATCTAAGGATTATTGGATTGTGCAGAAAGTACCAAGTCTCTTGCATTAGCTATTGACTTTGGTTGTTCTCAACTAGTCATGCTTATTTTGTAATAATGAATATATGATCAGATGATGAAATATCTTTTTTCCTTTTTCATAGTTATATGTACAGATGAAGTAAAAAGTCGGATGTAAATATAGGGGTCTGAAAGTAATGAATGGTAGTAGTGGCCAATTAATTACAAAATCTGAAGTCTGCCAATTATCAATAAGTAATAGATTAAATCTGGATGATTTTGTTGCCTTATTGACTGATTATCAAATAGCATGCGTTCTTGTGTGCTTACAAAGACCGTAGTTTTTTTTTTTTTTCAATTTGAATACCTAAAAAAAGCTAAGTTGTTGCTTTGTTGGCTTTATTTATCTGGCCACCTTTGCTAAATTTGATATACGTTTGTAGCTTCATCTGACTTGTTTTTTCGAAAAAGGATTATTTGAGTAATCTGTGGTGTCATGTGCTTCAGTGCTTATGTCTTGCTTGTTTTTACTTCTGTGCTTTGTTTGTTTACATAAATGCACTGCATAGTTTTTACAAATATTGTTGAATCAAGTCAATTCAAATCAAGTTAAAAGGTGTAGATGATGAAGTTAATTTAATATTTATTCACTGCGAACCTAATGAGGTTGTTTCATTTACTTCTCCTTTAGGATCATTCGATTTTTTAACTCTACTGTTGTCATTTCTTAACTCTGTAGTAAATAGTAATTTGAACTTTATTATATTCTAACACTTCCCTTGTCATGCCTGTTCTATACACATGCTTATTGTTTACGCAAATTGTTACTTTCTCGCCTATGCTTGCTGATTGAGTGTGTGAAGCAGTTATATTCTTGTTGCTTTTTTTGACACATTTGAAAGTTTGCTATTCTTCTTACTGTACACATTTGACTGCTTGTTTATTAGGTCATTTGCAGAGGGTATTCAGTAAGACATTTCAAGTCAGACTCCAAACCATCTTTTTCTTTTCTCCCTCACTCATTTTCCTCCTCAAAACCCTTAATGGCATGTAAAAGATTTTTCTTCACAGCCCTAAAGCAAAGATTCTTTACAAAAAAATTGTCCTTTATCATCACATAATGTTGTGTTTTCTTCTCCTTCAATTATATTACCACCAAAACCATTTTATGATTGGGGAAGAAGAAGTTTGAGTGACCTCGCTGACCTTGCTTTTCAAGGGGGTTTTCCTTATGTTAAAGGAATATGTGAAGAGGGACTTGCAGAAAAATACATTGATGCATGGAACAAGACCGAACAATGGTCAATGATCACTTTGCTTTTTGAGAATTGGAATGAGAGCAATACAGCCAGTTTGAATTCATATGACCACTATTTAAGGGCGAACATCAGATGGTGCTTCGATTGGAGATCTTATGGCAATTATTGAGCATATGATTGAGCTGAACATTGAACCAACCACGGCATCATACAACATCATTTTACAAGCTATGTTTGAATCGAAGGATACTTCAGGTGTTGAGAAATTGGTTACTAGGTATGATCTTTGAGTTTTATTAGTTGGTTACCATAATGATACTATATGTTGTGTTGCATTCTTTATGCTTTTAGCTTTCTGTGCGTGAGTAATGTTTGTTAAAGTGGTTACGATTTTATAGTCTCAAATTATCTTAGTAGTATAATTGGATCAGTACTCACACTATACGTGAGTAATGTTTGTTAAGTGGTTACATTTTTAGTCTCAAATTATCTTAGTAGGATAATTGGATTAGTACTTACACTACAGGATGGTTTGTTTCTTTGTTTGTTGGACATTAGAATGGAGAAAACAGAAGAGTCGATGCTTGATGATGAATCATATGCGTTGATTGCTGAGCTATTTCTTGCAGCAGATCAAATTGATAACGCCTGTCTATGCATATACGTAGCTGTGAGATCTGGCTGCATGGTCCCAATGCCAGTGTTTACCGAGTGTGTGATTTGTGCTGTCCACCTAAAAAGATTTGATTTGTTGACAAGCATTCTTCAAAAGTTCATGGTATGAACATTATTGATTGATCCGCTGATAAGTTCCATTAACTAGGTGCTATATTTTGTGGTTAAAATCTTTATTTGATGGTGTTTAGAGGCTTTAGACGAGCAGAGAGCTCTACGCCTTCCATGGGGCATGTGTACCTTCATCCTCGAGGCTTCTATGAAAGAGGATCATACCATGTTAACTTCGTGCATATTGGAATATTTAGAGCACAAGTATAATCTTCAGGTGACTACTTTTAACCTCTTTATATATGACGGATTTCTATTACTGGCAGTTAATAATGACTTGAAGAACCTCTGATAAATCATTATTTGACTGTGTTATCCTTTAGGAGTCAATAGGTCGAAAGAAGGTCCTAAGTGCCGAATATTATCTTGTCAAGATCTATGGTTATTCATCTTTAAAAGAGTTTGAAAAAGCTATTACTACTCTTAAGGAGCTTGAGTCTTAAGTATGGTGGTTCTGATGAAAATTTGTTCTGTCCCTTTACTTCTTTATCCCCTCTTGTTATCGCCTTATCCAAGGGTGGTGTTGGGACATTGGACTCGGTAAGTCCCCTTTTTAGCATAAATTTCCTTGATTATGATTATTTTAATCACTTTAAAGCTATTTTCCCTTTAGCACAAATTTTCTTGATTATGATTATTTTAACCTACTTTAAGGTTAAGGTAACTGAAGTTAGGATATTATTTTTCAAATTAGGAATTCGAAAAATCTTTAGATGGTAGTGGGTTATACTAATATATACTTCTTCCGTCCCGCCATTAGATGACCTAGTTCAAGTTTGCACAATTTGTAAGGCAATGAAGGTAAGGCAATGAAGGAAAAAGAGTACTTTTAAGTATTGTTTACACTTATATCCTTTGATATTATTTTTCAAATTAGGAATCCGAAAAATCTTTAGATGGTAATGGTTTATACTAATATATACTTCTTCCGCCCCGCCATTAGATGACCTAGTTCAAGTTTGCACAATTCTTAAGGCAATGAAGGAAAAAGAGTACTTTAAGTATTGTTTACACTTATACCCTTTGGATAATAACTGGTGAAATTTTGTATTGATTTATCTCTCAAACTACATCACGGATGTTTGCAAACTTCATACCATTGAAAAGTATTTTAAAACATCTACATAACGAATATAAACATGCCTAACAAATTATGCATATTTCTTATAATCAATTTAAAGGATAATTTTAAAAATATCTCGTTGTTTAGTGATATAGGTCATCTATTAAAAGTAAACAGGTCAACTAATAGTGGGACGGCGAGAAATACATTTGAAGTCAAACATAAATGTTACATGATGATGCATACTATTTTTAGTGTTAAGATTGTACTTGTTGGGTTTCGGTACCCATACATATAATTCTTTGGAGTAGGTAGTGATAGACATAGACTTGCTAAACTTTGCAATTGAGAAGAGATTAGTGGATTTAGGAGTGGGTTTTTACAATTTACAAGACTTGAAAAACTGGAACCTCGACACTTTGGAATCTACTTACTCTCTATGGTTATATCAATTCAGATCATTTGATATTTAAAGCATGTAATTCATTACGATATAGAGAAAAATCAACCAATTTTTTTGTTAAACATCGGAACGTTTATAATATACAGGTATATCATCTATTAGAGAATCTAGGCCGAGCAAAGCCTTCTTATAAATCCGTTGCAGCTCTGAACTGCTTAATATTAGGATGTGGATATGTGCACGACGTCCACCGCGCCCATCAAACATTTGAAGCCATCCGCAAAGTATTTGGATTAGAACCTGATACGAATTCATCTAAAGCTTTGATGCATGCATTTGACATCATCAAAATGGTAAGATTATCTATAAGCTTTTTGCTGCGAGTGTCATTTGTTTGTTAATCTTGGTTAATTTATCCTAACCATGCGTACATATGTGATGTCGACTGTGTCTATCAGACATTCGCTGCTATTAGAAGTGAATTTAGATTGACACCGGACGATTGTTTACATAGAGCTCACATGCATGCATTTGGGGGGTCCACAACGGTAAGATCATTTGCAAGTTTTTTGCTGTGATTCTCTTTTGTTTGTTGGTCTTGTTAACTTATCATATCCCAGCCTACATACATGAGTAGAACATGAAACAAGGCTCTTAGCATTGTTCCGAACAACAAATGATGCCATACCATTCAAAAAATGCAGCTCTAGTTTAGAAGGAATAAGGTTCTTGTTTAGCTGAATTAACTATGTTCTTGAAGTAAGTTGTAAGTCTGCCTTTAAATGGGTCTAGCATGAATTAAGGCACTTAGAAATGTCCACATCAATATGCTGCCATCATTAGTAATGGTCTTGTTATGTTGAAGCAATTATATGATTCACTCATATTATAGATTAACATCATTAAAAATGTATTATGATTTGTATCCGACAAACTTGTGCTTCATTCAGGTGAATAGTCTAAGGCTACCCAAATCAAGTTGGAGATCTGCGAGTGGAGTTGTCACAAAATGAAGACGCTGAAATCATGCCACTGAAGGTGCAAGTCCAAGCCATGACTCCTGCCTCGACTCTAAAATTGTAACAGCAATTAGCAAGGTTCCTTGTAGTTAACCAGGATTCCGAAGAAGGGTTTCATTTGCAAACTATTTAGTTAACCAGGCACTTCATCTTGCCTCTTAACAATTGTGGAAAGTGAGAGCTTTCGAATAGTAGGATAGAATATGTTTTCATACCTCTTAATAGTTTTATGGGACCAATTTATGTCTAGTGTTTTGGTACTGCAATAACGTCTGTTGTGTTACTGTTCTGCTTTTAAAGAAAATGATGATAGTTATAATATGAAGGCAATATTCTCCGTGATGACTAACATCAATTAGCTAGGTGCCTTGCAGGCTACTACCGGGTTTCGGTACAGTGATTTCGTATGCAGACTTTTAGGAAAGGTAGCTTACGCGTTTCATATGCATGCCTACTTCCACAGTTTTTCAGTTTTCCAATTCAGTTAAGATCCCAACTTGTTTGACACCACCAGCTCAGTTGAATTTGAGGAATATATAATGTCTAACATGACTCAGTTGGACCCATTCTTTTTTTCTTTTTTTTTTTTGCTAAGATAAAAAGTTTCATTTCAAAGAACAGATTACATGTTTAGGAGAAAGGCAGGTTTATCTCCTAGCCATTCCCCTATTACATTGTGCCTTCTACAATGCTTGGCTGCTTTATCAGGTAAAGATATAAATTTTCTGTTAACATAATCTAACCTTGAGAATGAAAAATTATTCAAAACCAACTGACAGTTATCTAATATAGTTTGACTAAACCAACACAATTGGATGATTGCATTTTTTGCATCACTGCGAATGCAGAAACTGCTTATGCCTTTGTCTTCCATCCATTTTATTCCTTCTAATATGGCAATGCATTCCGTTTCTTCCGCCGTTCTTGCTTCTCCTTTGATGAGCTTGCATCCTTCATAGGTCCCTGACAGATCAGTTAAAATAAGCACAGAACCTGCTTCATTAGTATCTTTGTCATAGCTTGCATCACAGTAAAGAATACTACACATATCAGGCAGGCCATGGTTGTTTGGAGCCTGGATAGGTGCAGGTAGAATAATTTGTTGAGCATGTGTAACCGGCGTACTACGATCTATATCTTCTATAAGTTTCATTGCACAGTTGGCAGTAATTATTGGCGTGACTGTTTTATTTTGAAAAGTTCGAAAACACCTATCTCTCCAAATACACCAAGCCGTGACAAATATCGATTGTTTAGTTGCTGAACTATGACTACTGTTCAACCAATTATCAACCCAGCTTCTAATATCTATGACAACTTCTTAATCTTCATTAAAAGAGACAAGGTGTCCAAATGGAATATTTTCCCAAACAGATTTCACATAAGGACATAACAACAAAAGATGTTCAGCAGTTTCAAAAGAGTTGGTATCACACAGATAAAATGAATCAGTTTGGGTTCTATATTGCATGAGCCTGGCATTGGTAGGAAGAATATTTTCTATATATTCCACAGAAAGAGTTGTATTTTGGGTAAAGTCGGGAAGCTCCAAAGGGCTTTGTATGTAGGTTGACTAGGATGGGGTTCTGTATGAAATGAAGCTCACCTGCTAGAGCCTTATAAGCTATTTTCACTGAGAAAACACCATTCTTGGTATGCAACCAAACCAATCTATCATTCTCAGTGAGGGGGATTCTGATTCTAAAAATCTTTTGAGCATTTTCTACTGTGAAAAAACTGTCGATAAGTTCTACATTCCATGTCCTAGTACTAGCTACGATGAAATCAGAAACAAGCATATGTATGGGTTGGGATAAGTATTACAAAGAGGAAGAGAATCTTCCGGTATCCAATTGTCAGTAAAAGCATGGTTTCTTAAGCCATCATGCACTTCCCAAATCGAGTTTTCTCCAATGATTTCTAGACCCACCTCTATATCCTTCCATAGCCAAGATGAATCATATGGTTTCCTAGCATGCAAAGGATGACAGTTCTTGAAATATTTACATTTCAAGATTTTGACTCACAACTCATTCGGCGAATGGATGAGGTCCAGGCTAGTTTGGCAAGCATAGCTCTAATAAAGATTCTTAAATCTTTAAAGCCCAAACCCCGTTGTAATTTATGAGAACAAACATTTCGCCAATTCTTAATATAAATTCAACCTGGGTTATTTTTGCCCCACCAGAAATCCCTTTCGGATTGTTCCATTTTTTGAGTAATGGTGTCCGGTATGAGAAAAGTACTCATGTAATAAATTGGAGATGACTTCAAAACATGTTGCACCATTATGGATCTACCATCTTGAGAAAACTGCTTTCCTTTCCATTTTGCAACTCTCTTATCAAAGTGCTCATGAAGATAATTGAAAGACTCTGTTTTATTTCTATTAACAAACAATGGAATGCCTAGATATTTTTATTTCAAATCAATTTTCTTAACTGCCAACTTATTGATAAGAGAGACAACAAGATCTGGGTGAACATTTTTGCTAAAAAATCAACCCGATTTGTCCAAGTTAATGACTTGACCAGAAATATCGCTAAAATCTTTTATCAGAGCCATCAAGTTATTAGCTTGCTCATGGGAAGCTTTGACAAATATAAGGCAGTCATCAGCGAAGAGTAAGTGTGAAACACTAGGAATCTCTTTGTTGATGCGTACACCCTGAATTAGGTTGTTGTTTTCATCATGAACGAGATATCTAGTTAACGATTCCATGCATAAAATAAAAAGGTAAGGGGATAATGAATCCCCTTGTCTTAAGCCTCTAGTTAATTTAAAGAGGGACACGGAGATCCATTAAGCATGATAGAAATGTTGGTGGTTCTAATACATTGATAAATAAGAACACACCAGTCTTGCGAAAAGCCAAAACATTTGAGAATACCAATCAAAAATGACCATTCAACTCTGTCAAAGGCCTTAGACATGTCAAGTTTAAGTCCCATGATACCGTTTCTATCTTTTTATCCTTTTCCTTTTCATAATATGAACTATCTCTTGTGCTATGACAACATTGTCAGAAATGTGTCTTTTAGGCACGTACGCAACTTGGTATGGAGATATTATATTAGTTTACTAAATAAAGGTTTCATCCTATTTACAAGAATTTTAGAGATTATCTTGTAACTAGTATTACATAAGGAAACGGTCCTAAAGTCAGATGGAGAAGAAGGGTTGCTGACTTTAGGAATGAGCGATAGAGACGTATGGTTCATGGATTTAAGTAAATGCTTAGACTCAAAGAAAATACAGACAGTCTTCCAAACATCAACTTCAAGCAACTCTAAATTCTGTTTGTAGAACCCTGGAGGGAAACCATCTGGCCCGGGGTCTGTCCAAGAGGATATTTGTTTGATGGTTTCCCTTATTTCCTCAAGAGACACAGGTATAAGAAGATAACTATTGTCATCCGCAGTCACACAAGGTTCAACAGAATTCAGAAATTCGGAGTTTCGAAACGGCTGAATAGTAGAGCTTATACTTTTAAAATGGTTAATCAAGAGGTCTTCAAGGTTATTCCTATCCTTAGACCATTCACCATTGGGTAATCTCAGAGTCTCAATGTGGTTAAAGTGTTTCCTTATATTGATAGAAGTATGATAGAAATTGGTATTTCTATCAGCACTTTGTATAAGCTTTTGTCTAGACTTTTGTGCATAAAACTCTTCTTGGACGTTTTGCCAGTGCTTAAGATCGAGTTCTACACCCCTGACTGCCTTAGCATTTCGAATAGATAGAGGTTGGCTATTTAAATGCTGAAGTTGGTCAGTAAGAGACTTGACTCTTTGATAAACATTACCAAAATGGTTTAGATTCCAATTTCTCAAATCATGCTTAACACGTTCCTAAGTTTATGAGTAAACTGAAACGCAGGTGAACCTGTAACATGCTTTGAATATGTGCTTTTGATAACATCTTTAGAAGTGGGATCACTACTCCAACATTTAAAATATCTATACGGTTTATGGCCTTGGTTGCTATTTTGGTTTGTCACTAAAACTATTGGTATGTGATCTGAACCAATAGTTGTTAGGTGATAAACCTTGGAAGAACCATAATATTCAAGCCATAAACTATTTCCCATGACCCTATCAAGTCTAGCCATAATTAAATTTCCACCATCTTGTCTATTTGACCAGGTAAATTGTGTACCCACATACCCTAAATCACTAAGATCATATGAATCTATAATGGTTTAGATTTATGGGATTTCTGTGGTGGTAGGATTGGTATTGGTAGATCTTTCATGACTGAACATAGTTATGTTCAAATCCCCTATTAAAATCCAAGGGTGGTTGATTCTGATAACAATGTCTTTAATGTAATTCCATTCTTCCATTTTCTCATTATGGTATGTTGATCCATAAAGAAAAGTGGCGAGGAATTCAGGCTTGCTAGGGTCGTATGAAATAATTGCATTAATCATCTTATCCGTATTATGAACATTTTTCTAGTTGAAATCCACTTTTCCATAAGAGGGCAATGCCACCTGACAAGCCTCTAGAGGAATGAACCCAACAAAAAGGGTAGTTGAATCTCTTTAGAAATTGATTCATTTTTGGAATACCATTTTTTGTCTCACACAAGAAAATAATGTCATGGTTTTGGGACCTAATTAGATTCCTCAGAGAGGTTATAGTATTAGGATTCCTAATCCTTGGCAATTCCAAGATAAGATTCTCATGGTATTGAAATTTAAATGCAAGATAGAATTGATAATACACAAATTCACACAAGTAATCCGGTATAGATGATAACAATAAGTTCTGTTGCTGATGCAAATGATATGTAGACTATGTGTGTTACTAATAAGACTAATTGAAGGGGTTTTCACAAGATTCTTAAATTTGTTGCCTGTGTGATAAAAACTTGACCAAAGTACACCAGGGTATTGGATAAACAGACAAATTTGACAACACTAGGACACGAGATTCAAACTCACATAAGAAATTGAAAAAGAAAACCCTAATATCGTTATTACTCAACTCAAAGATTGACAAATTAACACAAATAGATAAGGCAAAGAGGCTAATTCGATAAAAATTAAGACTGGGTAGAACTCAAAAGGGAATATCAGATTTAAAATCGAGTAGTACCTGTATAGCAACATGATTGAGTTCCAACGAAGTGAGATCTTGTACGTCTTCATGTCCATCAATTCCTCCGTCTGTTTCCATCGCCTCTATGGTATCAGATTAAACAACAGTGGAAGATTGGGATTCATCAAGGTAAAACAGTGGGTTGGAGATAAGGGTCGTATTATCAACTCCAATGGTTTGAGTTTTTAGTTTGCTATTTCTAGATTACTGCTGCAGCAGTAGGGGCCGACCGAGAAGGCCAAAAATAACGAACAGACATATTTGCTGGTTTCACCGTTTGGACAGTTACTACTAATATGCAACATTTATTTTTGTCCCTAAATATTCGCAACGGAGGTATTAGTCATAACAATGAGTAACTTTGTACATGTTGCAAACAGACCCATGAAGCTCTTTTTCTTCGCCCGTTTCTGACCCGTTTTTTTGGGTAGTTTTGGAACCAAAAAGATTCGTGTAAGATCTAAGTTATGTAAATTCCTTTAAACCCATATACATTAAATTTATTATGAACTAATATGTAAGAATTTCGGAATAAAACAACCTAAAATTGAACTATTTTGTAAAATTAAAATTTTTAAGAACATTTTTATTTTTATGGAAATTTCAATCAGGAAATTTTTTGATCATAGGTGATTGTTCCCGAAATTTCTTTCAATTTACGAGAAATACAGTGATTAATAGATCTCTTATGTAAAAAGATTGAAGGAAAACGATCGAGAATCGAACGATTTTGAAAAATTAATTTTTTCTTCTACACCTCTATTTTGAGGACCATAAAAGTGTGACGGACAAAGTCCAAAGAGTCACCCTATAGAAGGCCTCCTTAAACAGTCGGCCAATAAGTGTTAGGGATTTCATTACGGCTTCTTTTACTCTTACGAGATTCATCTTCCCCTAAAATGGTCGTATTATTGTTGTCGGCAACTGCATTCTCACGTCCCGCTACCAGTCTACCACTTCATGATTGATATTTCCCCCCTCCACAACTGGATAAGGGCCACCCTCTACAGATTGCTCAGCCTCTTGTTCACGACACCATTCCTCATATTCCTCGGCAGACATAGCATCACATTGGAGTTGATACTATACATGTAACCTAATAGTCTGACAATTAGATGGGAATTATGGAGGTAGCATTCACTATAGGATCCTTCGGTAGAGAAGATATTTGAAATGTTGATAAAGAGAATTGAGATTCCTTCTTAGAATCCGCCTCCTGTAAATCCATCTTATGCGGTTTATCCAAATTTGAATATTTGGTCATTTAGTACTCCCTCTGTTTTTAGAAAATAGGCAGGTTTCTTTTTTTGGATATGTCAAAAAAATAGTCTTGTTTCTATATGTGGAAAGTCAAATGTTATGATTGTATTACTGTATCCATAGAGGGATCATTTCTCTCTCTCCATTTTTTCTCATAATATAAAAAAGGGACCACTTCTCTCTCCTCTTTCTCTAATAAGAGATGAATGGGGACCAAAAGATAGATTAGAAAAAAACATGGAAAAACAAGTCTATTTTTTAAAAACGGAGGGAGTATAACACAATGTATTGGTTTATAAAATATAGCGATTACCTGGCCTAGCTGTAGGAGTATCTGCTGCATTTATGGAATGCCGTATACTCTTTGCTTCGGTTAAAAATGACCAGTGACACAACCTTTCAAAGGGGATTTATATTCAGTTTTAACGAGGTCTCTACCAGTTCCAGTTGCACGGCTTTTTCTATACAATTCTGCTTTTAACTTTTGTTGACACTGATAATAGTTATGATGATCAAGGTTGATGCCTATATGATCAGACAACCCTATTGATTCGATTGTATCTGAGGCTTATTTTCCTCTCTCCTCTTTTTCTGTCTACAGTACTCTTTCTGTAAGTGTAGTCGGTAAAAAAACTCTCCGGTGTAAAAGCTCTTATATTTAATCCATTTCTTTTCCATGTGACAGTTTCATTGTTAAACCGAGCAAGGGCACACCCACAATGGGAATATGCTAAACTAATCTAAGCGCTCTTGACTCTATCTTGTATGACGATTCTCCTCCCTTTTCATGTAGGAATGACAAGATATCAAGTAAGAAATTTACTGATGCTCAGTTTATTAATCAACTGCTCAGTTTATCAATCAACTGAAAGATGACTACAACCTCCATGGTTATGACGTCCGTCTCTCGTCGGGTCAGAAAGGTACTTTGAAGAAGGAGGAGGCCGAGGCGCCCATCATCGGCAAAGGTCAACTTGATCTCGGGCTATGTCTTCCCTTATATGACCCAAGTCGCCTTTTTATTTATGAAGTTTGTCCCAAATTCATCCTCCTCGGGCCCTGGTTCTGTGGAATGGTAACACATGTCGTCTCATGGCAGAGTGAGAGAAGCGGGGAATAGGTGAGTGTTCTCAGACTCCTTGGTCGGCATATGATCCTTCTCACGCGAGTAAATACACCTCAGCCAGCTTTGTCGGCAACTATTGGAGCGGGACTGCTACCAACGGGGACCTTGCTGGTTTTTCTTCCAGTCCTCATCATAACAAGGTTCCTACTGGTGGCTTTGAGAAGTTGATGTTGGATGAGGATCCTAAGGGTGGTACGAATACTAACAAACATGACCGTCACACTAGCGATTCTTCCTGGGATCGGGTTCCTTTGGATATTTGTGGTCCCATTTTGAGTGGCAAGCTCCCTCCTCCTTACTTTCCTGCTGAGCCTTATCAGTTCAGGGTGATTAACACCGATCAGGTAAGGCTTTCGTTATTTTTATCGGGTCGGGTTTATCATTTTGCGCTTTCGGGTAATAAGAAAAGTTTTTAATTGTTTCATTCATCTATAGCCCAAGTCCTAAGGTGGACATCCTAAGGTTCCAGCTACTCGGAAGAGGGATAGAGGTCCTAGCGCAAGAGTTGAGGAGGAGTCAGTGAAGGTAACAAATATACTTCTTTATTTTTCGTACATGTACTTTCTCCTATTTGTTTCCTTTAATGGGTCCGTCGATGATTCTTGTGCAGAAGTCTAAAGCCGGTGAAGGCGGTGTTGGAATTTCTTCGGTCAAAGATGGTGAGGACCCCGATGATCGGCTACCCTTATCTCATTTCCTGAGAAAGTCGCCCCCGAAAACTTTTGATGTTCCACCTACCGTTGTAGGTGATAATACTGAAGGTAAAGGAAAAGAGGCTAAGGGTAAGGAGCCTGCCCCGAGGAAGAACGTGTCCAGGAAATCTATTGTGACGTCTACTGGTAAAGGCGTTGTTTTTCCCAATGCCAATCTGGTTGTTGTGATGTCCTATGATGATGATGATGAATTCTTCGACTCGTATGGTGAGACTGATGGTTCGGGTGGGGAAGAGGAGCAAAAGGAAACAGAAGACTATTCCTCTAGGAAAAACACTGCTGCCAGGAAAGGAGTGATAGAGAACCCGACTAAGGATCTCCCTACTCCGAGCTCGGGCGGGAACACCTTCTTTACTTTCTCGGGCCCAGTCTGTGATTCATTGGGTTCTCTCGATTTTAGTTCCTATTCTGCTGACGATATGATCAAGGTTATGGTGCCGGTTTGAGGGGCTCCTTCAACATTATGGTGAGTCGTCTCTTCTTAGTCGTGTAGCTAATATGAAAGGCGTCCATATTTATTAATGATGTAATTTGGACTTCTTAAGACGCAAATCAAAGGCTGCTCGTGGATGCTATGTTGGGTGCAATAATCAAAAACAAAGAAAAATCAAATAAGCAAAAGTTATTGATACTTAGCTCCTTTATAATGGAAGTGATTGCTTTGACGAAACGAACAAGCTCCCCGTATCTCCGCAACAGCAACAAGGCAAAACTTTGGAAAATAGAGTGAGTCACGTGTTCAACACGCTGTCCTTAAGACATTAGCGCCCGGATACACTCAAGAGTGATGCTATAGCCCTCACAGGACGGATATCTCCAGGATAAAACACCCTAATACACCTACTACTAGCATATGTAGTAGATGCTCAACTTGAGCTTGGCAACTCCGGAAAAACCGTTAAGGAAAATCGCGAATGCTTAAAAACCGCTATAAAATATTTTCCCTTAGGGGTCCCTCTAAAATATAGAGCAACCCCTTTCCCATAGATTTTACAAAAGTAGTGAATTTCTTTATATAATTGACAAATACAACTTAAGAAGAAAAACTCCCCGATGTGGGACTAAAAGCTTTATATAGTTTCTTAAAACTACTAAAAATTGGAAACTCCACGATGTGGGACTAAAAAGTTTCATTCACAAAATAAAACAATAAATTATAATTTTTATTAAAACTTTAAAAAATTATTTTTTATTAATCGTTTTCCAACAATCCCCCACATGAATGAAAACTCAATAAAACATGAAAACACAGATAGATCTTGGTAAATAAACATCCCAACCTCACGATCCAAAAAGACTGATCGTGCAAGTGTTGAAATCATACTAGTCATTTCTACGTCCTCTCCTTCACACAAAAGTGTGTTGACCCCAGGGTCATACTATGGATTGCATAAATCATAATAGTATTGAGAGCTTTCATCTTTAATTCTCACATGGTGAGACTATAGGTATCTTTCACCAAAGTGAAAAAGCATGAACTAGTGAACCCTTAGTGACCTTTAGGTCCTAAGTTCCAGTAATACCAAAACCATCAAAATGAAAATCACATAAAAAACGCAGGAAATACCATTTTAGGAAGAGGTGTCCATGAGGTCTTGAACCTTTGCTTAGTGAGATATTACCAGAATTACTTGCTAGAGACAGTGAACTATGTCTTGAACTGCTAGCATTTGATGTAATTCGTGATAACAACCACGGGTGATATCTCCAAGATTGCTGCCAAGCTCGTGCCGTTTTGTCCGTTTTGGCCCTGGACGTATCCTGTTTCTCAGAATGCTCTAGAGAATCAGCTCATATTCTCACAGGAAGCGACCCACTTCCTCATTCAGATAGGTGAGTTTCCATAAAGAGTGTTACTGCTACACCCCACTTCAATCTTGAATTGAAACTATAGAACTCATTAAGACTTATTAAAAAGTCATCCTCCACATGCAGTCACACTATCACGTCTACACCATAGGGAAGGGACAGAGAATGAAAATCTCTGATAGTGTTTACCTTTACCCACCACAAATTAGTTGTCTCATTCGAAACCTTGATCATGGGATCTCCAGTCAGCAAGGTTGAGTATCCTTCATGGCAAGTTTAATATATGAGCTTAAGCCCCAACCCCCTCGATGCATTTTTAACTATCTCTTTGTACAAACCTTTCGTCAAAGATTGCGCGATATTCTCCTTGGACTTTATCCAATCAATGGAAATAACGCCGATTGAGATTAGTTATTTCTTAGCTTTAACTATTATAGCTTGGCTAACACAATGTATAGATATAGATGGCACAGGCCTATGCCAAAGAGGAATGTCTTCTAAAAATCATCTTAGGCACTCGGCCCCCCTCTCATGCTTTATCTAACGCAATACTCTCAGATTCCATAATGAATTGAGCGATATGTTTGTTTGGAAATCTTCCAACAACAAACCCACATGTTAGAGTGAAACCATATCCACTCGTAGACTTAGACTCCTCTGAGTCAACTATCCAGTTTGCATCATAAAGTCCCAAGGACAACAAGATACCTTTCATAAATCAAAAGAGTATTTTAGGTACCATAATACTCTACTCAGTGCATCTGAATTCTCTTGCTCTGGACTACAATTATATCCACTTAACTTACTTATAATATAGGCAATGTCTGGACTCTTACAGTTCATTAAATTCATCAGACATCCTATAACTTTGAGTATTCAAGTTAAGATACTCCACTACCCTTATTTTTCTTGAGACTACAAGAATAATCGTACGAAGTACAAGCAGGTTTACAATCAGACTGATTGTATTTCTTAAGCACAACTCAACATAATGAGAACGACTAAGACTTATAAATGTTTGATTATCTTCTAATCCTCATCCCTAAGATTACATCAAAAGGGCCCAAGTCTTTCAAGTCAATGTTCTCATTCAGTGCATGTTTTTAGTGGAATTGATCACATCTATGTTTGTATCAAGCATATCATCAACATACAAGCATACAATTACACAGACATCCTTAACAAGTTACTTGTAAACATACTTGTCAGATTCATTAATTTAAATCCACTATCCATTATCACATGATTAAATTTTCCATGTCACTGTTTACGTGCTTATTTGAAAACCATACAAAGATTTTTGAAATTACAAACTTTGTATTCACAACCTTTCACTACAAAGTCTTCAGGTTGATCTATGTAAATTTCTTTACCTAATTCACGGTTTTAGAAAAAGCTGTCTTAACATCCATCTGATGTATCTCTACGTTCTTTATGGCAGCAATAACAATTAGTATCTCAACGGAAGTAATTTCCGTCACAATTGAATTAGAATCAAGGAAATCTACACCTTCTTTTAGTTTATAGCCTTTAGCTACCAACTTAGCTTAATATTTTTCCACAGTTTCATCTACCTATCGTTTCCTCTTAAAGACTCATTTACATCCCATGGTCTTACAACCTGGAGGTAAACTAGCAAGCTCCCAAGTCTGGTTCCAACGGACTGAGTCCATTTCACTAAATGAAGCTTCTTACCAGAATGGGGTTTCAGTAGATATCAAGGCTTATTTACAAGTCTGTGGCTCGGACTAAGCTAGGCATGTTATGAAGTCGGTTTCATAAGAAGTCTCAAGTCTAATTATTTTACTTCTATTAGGCTCAACATCAACTTCATCTTCCTTTAAAATAAGTTCTGACTATTTGAAAATAAATCTAGGGGATCAACAACACATCTCTAATGAGGTACAGGTTTAGAATAAACATGTTCAAAGAACTCAGCATCCCTAGATTCCGTAATAATATTCACACCAATGTCAGAAAAAATCAGAACACACAACCAAAAATCTATTTGTAGAAGTATACTCAATATACCATATACGAAAACACAATCAACATTTTTGGTTTCAATCTAGTTCTTTTAGGAAGAGGAATTACAATCTTAGTCAAACGCCCCCACACTTTGACACATTCATAAGAAGGTCATCTACCGTTCCATAAACCATATGGAGTTTCATCTGATTCTTAAAAGGGTACTTTATTCAGGATATACTAGTTAAGAGGACTGCCTCCCCCCCCACAAGGCCGCAGGTAATCCTGAACTAATCAACATGGAAATTATCATCTCCTTAAGGATACGGTTGTTATGTTCAAGGCTTCTAATTGGTTTCCAACTTCAAGTTTATACATCTTAAGGCTTCTAAGGCGTCATCCTTATCCTAAGCAAGTATACAAGATAGTACCTCGTACAATCATCTACTGAAGTTATAACCATCTTTTACCACAGTGGTTTTGGGTTGAACTCATGTCAACTAGGCCTAACTGAATTAATTTTAAAGGCTTATGATTACTCTGAACATTTGTGCTAAAAGATTTTATAGCATATTTTGATTCTTCACAGATTTCAGTTTTGTGTTCAAAATCCAAACTAAATTTGGGTACGAAGCCTATGCTAGCCAGTTAAGCATTGACTTATAAGTTTACGGTTCCAAGTCTACCACGTAAAACAATCAATGACACAAAGATATCACAAGAATCAATTACGTTCACATCATCAGTTTTTCCGTTAAGCTTATATAGACCCAAAGTCCTATAACTCTTGCTTAAAAAATCACTGCCTAGTTACAACAAGTTTTCCAGATTCAATTAAGATCTTAAATATTTTTCCATCTACAACAGAACAAGATACAAGATTTTCGCATATGCTCGGAACATGAAAACTTCATTCAATGTGAGAATATTGCAGATATGAGCTTCTGCTCGACCTTTTCCTTTTATGCAACCTCTATTGCATATGAGTTACTCAATAAGAGTTTCTCGACATCCCCTATCCTATGATAGGAGGTGAACAGGTCTCTGTTTCAACAAACATTCTTGGTGGCTCCAGAGTCCACCTACTGGTCTCTCATATTGGTTATTAAAATAACTTCCGACATCATGCCACCAAACTCGTTCTAGTTTGTTTCAACTAAATTAGCATTAACTTTCTACTTATTAAGGTTTTTATGTTGTCTACAATTTACTGCCGCGTGGCCAGAAATTTTACAAACATAACACTCACCCTTAACTAAAGTAATTCCGGATTCAGGTTTACGAAATATACCTTTATCATGAAGACCATGCTTAGAGTTGCGTTCGATGTTCTCACCTTTGCCATCTTTGGAAGATTTGTTTCCAACCACATGCGGATATTAGCCATGTCCCTCGGAGATGACACATTTATTCACAAATCACAATTCCAAATCAGAAAGTAAAATATGAGTTTTGAAGATAACATCTATATATACAAACTTCGTTTGAATCAGCGTTTCAAAAAACTCATGGTTACCCCACAAAAATTAATTTAGTTAACAACAATTTTCTGCTCGTCAGAATTTTTCAGAAACGTTTTTCTGTTTTGTAAAATATCAAAAAAATACTTTTACAACTCCAAATATTCTGAAATTTTACGCGGGTAACTATCAGGATGTCTACTACGTTGTGTCAAAAGGGTTCATCTAAATTCCTTCTAGATTAAAAGATAAAATTGAAACTCTACAGCTGACCAGAAATTCGTTTTTGTTTTTTCACTCCACAATTAACATCCATGATTCACAAACCAATCAATCGTTTTCGATTATTACAAATGCTAATGTCTTAAGATTGTTGGGTGCAATAATCAAAAACAAAGAAAAATCAAATAAGCAAAAGTTATTGATACTTAGCTCCTTTATAATGGAAGTGATTGCTTTGACGAAACGAACAAGCTCCCTGTATCTCCGCAACAGCAACAAGGCAAAACTTTGGAAAATAGAGTGAGTCACGTGTTCAACACGCTGTCCTTAAGACATTAGCGCCCGGCTACACTCAAGAGTGATGCTATAGCCCTCACAGGACGGATATCTCCAGGATAAAACACCCTAATACACCTACTACTAGCATATGTAGTAGATGCTCAACTTGAGCTTGGCAACTCCGAAAAAACCGTTAAGGAAAATCACGAATGCTTAAAAAACCGCTATAAAATATTTTTTCCCTTAGGGGTCCCTCTAAAATATAGAGCAACCCCTTTCCCATAGATTTTATAAAAGTAGTGAATTTCTTTATATAATTGACAAATACAACTTAAGAAGAAAAACTCCCCGATGTGGGACTAAAAGCTTTATATAGTTTCTTAAAACTACTAAAAATTGGAAACTCCACGATGTGGGACTAAAAAGTTTCATTCACAAAATAAAACAATAAATTATAATTTTTTATTAAAACTTTAAAAAATTATTTTTTTATTAATCGTTTTCCAACAATCCCCCACATGAATGAAAACTCAATAAAATATGAAAACACAGATAGATCTTGGTAAATAAACATCCCAACCTCACGATCCAAACAGACTGATCGTGCAAGTGTTGAAATCATACTAGTCATTTCTACGTCCTCTCCCTCACACAAAAGTGTGTTGACCCCAGGGTCATACTATGGATTGCATAAATCATAATAGTATTGAGAGCTTTCATCTTTAATTCTCACATGGTGAGACTATAGGTATCTTTCACCAAAGTGAAAAAGCATGAACTAGTGAACCCTTAGTGACCTTTAGGTCCTAAGTTCCAGTAATACCAAAACCATCAAAATGAAAATCACATAAAAAACGCAGGAAATACCATTTTAGGAAGAGGTGTCCATGAGGTCTTGAACCTTTGCTTAGTGAGATATTACCAGAATTACTTGCTAGAGACAGTGAACTATGTCTTGAACTGCTAGCATTTGATGTAATTCGTGATAACAACCACGGGTGATATCTCCAAGATTGCTGCCAAGCTCGTGCCGTTTTGTCCGTTTTGGCCCTGGACGTATCCTGTTTCTCAGAATGCTCTAGAGAATCAGCTCATATTCTCACAGGAAGCGACCCACTTCCTCATTCAGATAGGTGAGTTTCCATAAAGAGTGTTACTGCTACACCCCACTTCAATCTTAAATTGAAACTATAGAACTCATTAAGACTTATTAAAAAGTCATCCTCCACATGCAGTCACACTATCACGTCTACACCATAGGGAAGGGACAGAGAATGAAAATCTCTGATAGTGTTTACCTTTACCCACCACAAATTAGTTGTCTCATTCGAAACCTTGATCATGGGATCTCCAGTGAGCAAGGTTGAGTATCCTTCATGGCAAGTTTAATATATGAGCTTAAGCCCCAACCCCTTCGATGCATTTTTAACTATCTCTTTGTACAAACCTTTCGTCAAAGATTGCGCGATATTCTCCTTGGACTTTATCCAATCAATGGAAATAACGCCGATTGAGATTAGTTATTTCTTAGCTTTAACTATTATAGCTTGGCTAACACAATGTATAGATATAGCTGGCACAGGCCTATGCCAAAGAGGAATGTCTTCTAAAAATCATCTTAGGCACTCGGCCCCCTCTCATGCTTTATCTAACGCAATACTCTCAGATTCCATAATGAATTGAGCGATATGTTTGTTTGGAAATCTTCCAACAACAAACCCACATGTTAGAGTGAAACCATATCCACTCGTAGACTTAGACTCCTCTGAGTCAACTATCCAGTTTGCATCATAAAGTCCCAAGGACAACAAGATACCTTTCATAAATCAAAAGAGTATTTTAGGTACCATAATACTCTACTCAGTGCATCTGAATTCTCTTGCTCTGGACTACAATTATATCCACTTAACTTACTCATAATATAGGCAATGTCTGGACTCTTACAGTTCATTAAATTCATCATACATCCTATAACTTTTGAGTATTCAAGTTAAGATACTCCACTACCCTTATTTTTCTTGAGACTACAAGAATAATCGTACGAAGTACAAGCAGGTTTACAATCAGACTGATTGTATCTCTTAAGCACAACTCAACATAATGAGAACGACTAAGACTTATAAATGTTTGATTATCTTCTAATCCTCATCCCTAAGATTACATCAAAAGGGCCCAAGTCTTTCAAGTCAATGTTCTCATTCAGTGCATGTTTTTAGTGGAATTGATCACATCTATGTTTGTATCAAGCATATCATCAACATACAAGCATACAATTACAAAGACATCCTTAACAAGTTACTTGTAAACATACTTGTCAGATTCATTAATTTAAATCCACTATCCATTATCACATGATTAAATTTTCCATGTCACTGTTTACGTGCTTATTTGAAAACCATACAAAGATTTTTCAAATTACAAACTTTGTATTCACAACCTTTCACTACAAAGTCTTCAGGTTGATCTATGTAAATTTCTTTACCTAATTCACGGTTTTAGAAAAAGCTGTCTTAACATCCATCTGATGTATCTCTACGTTCTTTATGGCAGCAATAACAATTAGTATCTCAACGGAAGTAATTTCCGTCACAATTGAATTAGAATCAAGGAAATCTACACCTTCTTTTAGTTTATATCCTTTAGCTACCAACTTAGCTTAATATTTTTCCACAGTTTCATCTACCTATCGTTTCCTCTTAAAGACTCATTTACATCCCATGGTCTTACAACCTGGAGGTAAACTAGCAAGCTCCCAAGTCTGGTTCCAACGGACTGAGTCCATTTCACTAAATGAAGCTTCTTACCAGAATGGGGTTTCAGTAGATATTAAGGCTTATTTACAAGTCTGTGGCTCAGACTAAGCTAGGAATGTTATGAAGTCGGTTTCATAAGAAGTCTCAAGTCTAATTATTTTACTTCTCTTAGGCTCAACATCAACTTCATCTTCCTTTAAAATAAGTTCTGACTATTTGAAAATAAATCTAGGGGATCAACAACACATCTCTAATGAGGTACAGGTTTAGAATAAACATGTTCAAAGAACTCAGCATCCCTAGATTCCGTAATAATATTCACACCAATGTCAGAAAAAATCAGAACACACAACCAAAAGTCTATTTGTAGAAGTATACTCAATATACCCTATACGAAAACACAATCAACATTTTTGGTTTCAATCTAGTTCTTTTAGGAAGAGGAATTACAATCTTAGTCAAACGCCCCCACACTTTGACACATTCATAAGAAGGTCATCTACCGTTCCATAAACCATATGGAGTTTCATCTGATTCTTAAAAGGGTACTTTATTCAGGATATACTAGCTAAGAGGACTGCCTCCCCCCACAAGGCCGCAGGTAATCCTGAACTAATCAACATGGAAATTATCATCTCCTTAAGGATACGATTGTTATGTTCAAGGCTTCTAATTGGTTTCCAACTTCAAGTTTATACATCTTAAGGCTTCTAAGGCGTCATCCTTATCCTAAGCAAGTATACAAGATAGTACCTCGTACAATCATCTACGGAAGTTATAACCATCTTTTACCACAGTGATTTTGGGTTGAACTCATGTCAACTAGGCCTAACTGAATTAATTTTAAAGGCTTATAATTACTCTGAACATTTGTGCTAAAAGATTTTATAGCATATTTTGATTCTTCACAGATTTCACTTTTGTGTTCAAAATCCAAACTAAATTTGGGTACGAAGCCTATGCTAGCCAGTTAAGCATTGACTTATAAGTTTACGGTTCCAAGTCTACCACGTAAAACAATCAATCACACAAAGATATCACAAGAATCAATTACGTTCACATCATCAGTTTTTCCGTTAAGCTTATATAGACCCAAAGTCCTATAACTCTTGCTTAAAAAATCACTGCCTAGTTACAACAAGTTTTACAGATTCAATTAAGATCTTAAATATTTTTCCATCTACAACAGAACAAGATACAAGATTTTCGCATATGCTCGGAACATGAAAACTTCATTCAATGTGAGAATATTACAGATATGAGCTTCTGCTCGACCTTTTCCTTTTATGCAACCTCTATTGCATCCCCTATCCTATGATAGGAGGTGAACAGGTATCTGTTTCAACAAACATTCTTGGTGGCTCCAGAGTCCACCTACTGGTCTCTCACATTGGTTATTAAAATAACTTCCGACATCACGCCACCAAACTCGTTCTAGTTTGTTTCAACTAAATTAGCATTAACTTTCTACTTATTAAGGTTTTTATGTTGTCTACAATTTACTGCCGCGTGGCCAGGAATTTTACAAACATAACACTCACCCTTAACTAAAGTAATTCTGGATTCAGGTTTACGAAATATACCTTTATCATGAAGAACATGCTTATAGTTGCGTTCGATGTTCTCACCTTTGCCATCTTTGGAAGATTTGTTTCCAACCACATGCGGCTATTAGCCATGTCCCTCGGAGATGACACCTTTATTAACAAATCACAATTCCAAATCAGAAAGTAAAATATGAGTTTTGAAGATAACATCTATATATACAAACTTCGTTTGAATCAGCGTTTCAAAAAACTCATGGTTACCCCCACAAAAATTAATATAGTTAACAACAATTTTCTGCTCGTCAGAATTTTTCAGAAACGTTTTTCTGTTTTGTAAAATATCAAACAAATACTTTTACAACTCCAAAAATTCTGAAATTTTACGCGGGTAACTATAAGGATGTCTACTACGTTTTGTCAAAAGGGTTCATCGAAATTCCTTCTATATTAAAAGATAAAATTGAAACTCTACAGCTGACCAGAAATTCATTTTTGTTTTTCACTCCACAATTAACATCCATGATTCACAAACCAATCAATCGTTTTCGATTATTACAAATACTAATGTCTTAAGATTGTTGGGTGCAATAATCAAAAACAAAGAAAAATCAAATAAGCAAAAGTTATTGATACTTAGCTCCTTTATAATGGAAGTGATTGCTTTGACGAAACGAACAAGCTCCCCGTATCTCCGCAACATCAACAAGGCAAAACTTTGGAAAATAGAGTGAGTCACGTGTTCAACACGCTGTCCTTAATACATTAGCGCCCGGATACACTCAAGAGTGATGCTATAGCCCTCACAGGACGGATATCTCCAGGATAAAACACCCTAATACACCTACTACTAGCATATGTAGTAGATGCTCAACTTGAGCTTGGCAACTCCGAAAAAACCGTTAAGGAAAATCGCGAATGCTTAAAAACCGCTATAAAATATTTTCCCTTAGGGGTCCCTCTAAAATATAGAGCAACCCCTTTCCCATAGATTTTACAAAAGTAGTGAATTTCTTTATATAATTGACAAATACAACTTAAGAAGAAAAACTCCCCGATGTGGGACTAAAAGCTTTATATAGTTTCTTAAAACTACTAAAAATTGGAAACTCCACGATGTGGGACTAAAAAGTTTCATTCACAAAATAAAACAATAAATTATAATTTTTATTAAAACTTTAAAAAATTATTTTTTATTAATCGTTTTCCAACATGCTATTCATCAGAAAGAGTTAGCAGACATGGAAAACCTTCGTGCCCAGTTGCAGCAGGAGAAGGAACGCGCCCGAGGACTCGAAAGGAAACTACTTTATGTAGAGGTATGCTCGTACGACCCAGTTACAGTTGACTGATGATGTAGTGCCAATATCCTAAGTTTAGTATTGTCTTCTTAGCCGAGATATCTAGTCTAGATAGAGACGCTGCTTCCGAATACCGCCAGATTCTTAAAGAGTTGAATTTTGAAAAAGAACATGTTGCGACATTTCGCCAGAAAATTCATAATAAGGATGATAAGATTGATCGTCAGGCTGCCGATATCGAGGGTCTTCAATCCGAGTTACTTCGCTACCAAAGGTTTGAGTATGTACCCGAAGAAATATATAACCTTCGGGCTGACCTATCTCTGACCCAGAGAGTTGCTGCTGATAGGGGGTTGTTAGATGAGTCCATAAAAGGCCAATGTAATTCGTTGAGACTTCAGAACATATATTTGCATCCCGATCGTAAACAGTTATTCCAGGCGAAGGATGTTGCCGAAAGGTATGCTCAATAGTTAGAGGTGAGGCTTCGAGGATCTAATCATATATCCCAAGATTTGGAGTGGACTCGGTCCCAATTTTCAGGTCTTCAGTTAGCGCACCATCGACGGAAGACTAGTTGGGGTGATCATAAGAAATATTGCTCCTCTAATGAGTTTAACGAACAGTATTATAATGAGTAGACCTACAAAATATCTGAGCTTGAGAGTAGCCTGTATAAATTCGAAGAAATTGTTAAAGTAGTTTTACCCTTACTTTCAGGTGTCCCTGCATGTCCCAAGTCGTCCCGATATTTTTCCCATATCCTCATGTTATTTTACCATCATATTGATCGGTTTTTTGTATTTGTAGTCGAGCAAGGGAGGGTCCAATCCTTGGAGAAGGAGGTTGCCCAACTGAAGGCTAGTGAAGCTCAAATGACCGTGAAGGTTGCTGACGCTGAAGCTACTTCGACCGAACTGGCTCGCCAACTTGCCGAGGCAAGAGAGACGCACGACACCAAGGTTGCTGCAAAGATTAAGGAGGGTGTAAAGGAATATATTGCGAAGAAGCGAGCTGAGGTTGCTGCCAAGAAGTCGGGATAGGGATCAATTCCTCCAAACGAGTAGTTCGTTTCTTTTGTAGTGCTGCGTCACTATTTTTCCCGTAGTATCGGGATGTAATTTTCTCGACGTTTCTGAACACCTATTGTTTTTTTAACATCTTATTTCATGGGGTGATGTGTCACCAATCGGTTTCCCCGTTGCTGGGTTTGTTATTTTTCGACATTGTTCTTCGTATCATGATTCGGTTATTTGTAACCGTTCGGCCTTTTAATTTCCTGCATTTCGCGTCAATTATTCATAAGTTAGCAAAATTTTCATTTCTATCGAACAAACTCAACAGGGAGGGTCATCGGGCCCAATGCCATGTCCCGATTTAGGTATCTCATCACTGTTGCTTCAAGCCAGTGACGCATTTGGAGTATATCACCACCAGAAGACGCACATGAAGAGAAAAGGGGAATAATATCTCCGGAAAATGGCAGGATATTATTCTCGGGTAAAGAGGAGAATTATTTTCATTTATTCGAGATAATTTAGAGGAGCCGTGGGTATATAAACAAGTCTTGAGAGTCACAGACGAGGACAGAGTGATCGGGGGAGAGACCAGAGCAAAGAAACGTGAGTTTGAGAGAATTGTTGTTGATTCCGTTGAAGAACATACGAAGAACATAAGACCACAAGGAGTAGTCGCAATTGCTACAGTGATTGTGACACATATTTGACAGTCGTACAAGCTACAGTGACAATGACAAATCCCTTTTATCGTTCTCTGTAACAGTGTTTTGCAACAATTAAAAACGTCGCAAACACCCGATTTAATTTCTCTTCATTTCATCTTTGTAAACAATTTTTGAAGCAATGAACAAATATTTTGAGAATGTTTACACAATGATGAGCTAAACCCCTCCTCTGGGGCAAAGGAGGAAGCTATTTCACCAGTGAAAAGTGGTAATCTCTAATTTATGCAATTATTATATGATTATTTGCCTAGATAAATAAATTGATAAAATGGTTTTCGTTAAACAATTGTCATTTCAATTGATGGAGCATGCTAGCCTAGGGTTTTGATGTCCCATACTTTCGATCTAAAATTGTTATTTCTAAAAAATCAACTATTGCAATATTAAGAATCAATTTGAATGCATGATTTGCATGATTATAATTAGAGAATATAAATCACTTTGATATTGGTAAATATTGGATTTCATAGCCCCAGTCTTCTCCATATTTTTCATATCACTTTTATTTAAGTTTGCTATATTTTTAGTCCTAAAAATTAAATCTAAAATCTATTGCTTTCACAAGTCTCAACGAACCTATTACTACAGCTCAAATTGGAAATCACATCAATTTTTGGCGCTGCCGACGCGGACTTGTCTTTAGGCTAGAGTTTTTTTAGATTTTTTTTTTTAGGTTTTTATTTTTTTTTCATTTTTATTTTATTTGTTCTTTTTTACGTTTCTGGGTTTTTGTCTTTTCCTTACAGATTTTGGAATTTGGAGCGAAAAAAAATTTGCCAAAGCTTTTGGTGAATACTTAAAGATTTGGAGTAAAAGCAAAGCGAAAGGAGCGAAATAAAAGGAGAATAAAAATTAATTAAAAAAAAAGAGAGAGAGAGGAGACAATTTTTTTTTAGAATTTCTTTTAGTTTATCTTTTTCTTTTGCACTTTATTTTTGGACTTTGGATTGTGGACTTTGGGACTTTATGTTTTTAAACCCTACGAAAGGGTAGTTTAAATATAAAATGTTTGCAGAGAAGGACGGCGATTACGATATCGCCTCGGCCCCTCGGGTTCGTACATGACATAAGAGTCGTGGCCCGAATCGACTTCAGCGGTTCATCCTTCGTCTGGTACGGGAGGTAAGTTTGTTGAAACACTCGCGAATCTCCTGTCATCGAGTTACTGTATTCCTTCGTTTGCATATATGCTGAGGATTTGAAAACGGATGCTTTAATTTCCTAGTAAAGGGCAAGGACTGGCCATACAAGATAAGGGTTCGGATTTCATCATCGTTCCCTTCTTGCCCGCCTTAGGAAAACGAAACCAAACACGAGCTTAAGACTAAAATTTGACTAGAACGAGACCTATAGGGTAACAAGCTTAATAGGAAGGTCATTCGAAAAATATTGGTTACTCTTTTAAGCATGCTTCAAAGTTCATGATGGTTTCTGCGAGTTGAATATGCCGCCTTGTAACGTCGGTGAGGCCTTGGGTATCAAATCTCCACTGAGCTTCCCTCGTCTAGATTCAACTTACTTAAACTCATATTGATTCCAGAGGGGTTTGCTTAAATTGTAACGAATTCCCTTTCGAAGGATTAGAAGCTGGTCTAGAAACAATCTAAGTGGAGTCATCATGCTTTTTGTTTGCTAGAAATCAGTAGGTTTGCTGTGGTGGAGTCAGCCTTGTTTTTGTTTGCATAAGAACTTCCCTTCCTTTTAGGATTTCTTTTTTTTTCATTTATTTTTCTAATGTATGCCCAAGGTTATTAAAGAGCGGGCTTGGAAAAGAAACACTCTAGGTTGTTTGATTAGTGATAAACCTGATAGTTCTTCTTTTGAAGGAGGGGAGCTCGAAGACTCTTCTTTTGAGAGCCTTGTTTTTGGAAACTTCAGTTTTGAGAATCTGTCTCTTCGTGAGGAAAATACCCCTAGTACTTCAGCTGTGCCAGCAATGGCAACTTTGAAAGATTACATGTTCCCAACTAGGTCCACCCGAGCTTCGTGCATTAAATTGCCAGCCACTGTGGCTAATTTCGAGATAAAACCTAGTATTCTTCAGATGATCCCTATATTCTTAGGGTAAGATGATGAGAACCCTTATTTTCATATTAGGGACTTTGAGGAAGTTTATGGGACAATTAGAATAAAAGACCTTACTGATGAAGTCTTGAAACTTAAGATGTTTCCCTTTTCCTTGAGAGATAAAGCCAAGACCTGGCTGAACAACCTACCATCTGAATCCATTGAAACATGGCAGGAACTTATTGTTGGTTTCTATATGAAATTCTACCCTAAGCATAAAACTGCGTCTGTTAGGCAGAAAATTAGTGCTAGTGTGCAACAAGAGGGAGAGTCTTTTTATAGGTTTTTAGAGAGATTCAATGATCTCCTATCCCAGTGTCCTCACCATGGATTTGATAAGATGAAACTCGTAGAGATTATTTATGATGGTTTAGACTATTTATTATTTATAAGGTTGCCATGCCTGATAGTGAACATGCTGTAGTTCACCCTTCTGAGACAGAAAATGAGGAGACTGATAGACTCTCCAAAGAGACCAATGAGGGTCTTGTTGAGCCCGGCTTTGTTCCCAGAGCCCCGTTCCCACAGCTGCTAGTTCCAAATAATAGGGAGTCCAACTTTAATGATATATTGGAGGTTTTTAAGCAGGTTACTATCAACCTCCCATTGTTAGATGCGATTAAGAAGATTCCCTCTTATGCCAAGTTTCTTAAGGATATATGTACGCGAAAGCGAAAACTTAGTGTCTAGAAGAAAGCCTTCCTAGCTAGTCATGTGAGTTCTATTATTCAGAATACCACTACTCCTAAGTATAAAGATCCAGGGTCCCCTACTATTTCTTGCAAAATAGGTAAATACCGTGTCGAGAAAGATTTGCTTGACTTAGGAGCCAGTGTGAACTTATTTTCATACCATGTGTACCTTAATCTAGGACTTGGTGGGATGAAACCTACCCAGATGACACTTCAGTTAGCTGATAGGTCCGTTAAAATTCCTCGTGGTGTGATCGAGGACGTTCTTATTGAGGTCGACAAGTTTATTTATCCAGTAGGTTTTGTTATCCTAGATACCCAACCTGTCCCTGACCCAGAGAACCAAATACCAGTGATTTTAGGTCGCCCTTTTTTAGCTACATCCAATGCGATAATTAACTGTCGAAATGGTATTATGAATTTGTCTTTTGGTAATATGACTATTTAGCTGAACATTTTTAATATTAGTAAGCTACCCTATGAACTAGATGACTCGAACATAGAAGATATGAACATGATATGAACTTTAGTCGAGGAGTCATTACCAAACACTTTGTTAGAAGATCCATTAGAGAAATGCCTAGCCCACTTTGGGATTGATTTTTATGATGACTATGTGATTAATAAGGTGAATGCTTTGTTAGATTCAACCCCTTTGGTAGACACTAGTAATGGCTGGAAACCTAAGTTCGAACCTCTACCCGTTTCTGAGTCTACCCTAGTTCCTTCGTTATAAAAGCCTCCTAAGTTGGACCTTAAACCATTACCAGATTCTCTGAAATATGTGTTTTTAGACCCATCTGAAACTTTACCTGCGATTATAGCATCCGACTTGGATAGTGATCAGGAAAGTAGGCTAGTGACTGTCCTTCAGAATAACAAGGAAGCTTTAGGGTGGACCATAGCAGACATTAAGGGTACTGATTGTATGCATCAGATCTATTTAGAGAGTGACACCAAACCTTCTAGGGAGATGCAACGTCGACTGAACCCTAATATGAAAGAAGTAGTTCGAACCGAGGTTCTTAAGCTGTCAGATGCAGACATTATCTACCCCATTTCAGACAGTAAGTGGGTCAGCCCTGTTCAGGTTGTTCCCAACAAATCCGGTATTACTGTAGTCCATAATGATAACAATGAGTTAATCCCAACCCAGGTGACCACGGGTTGGCGTGTCTGTATTGACTATAGTAAATTTAACAAGGTCACTAGGAAGGACCACTTTCCCCTTCCCTTCATCTACCAAATGCTAGAGAGATTAGCTGGATGTAGCTATTATTTCTTTTTAGATGGATACTGCAGTTATAATCAGATTGTCATAGCCCCAGAGGACCAAGAGAAAACCACTTTTACCTGTCCCTTTGGTACCTTTGCGTATAGACGCATGCCTTTTGGGCTATGTAATGCCCCTGCGACCTTTCAGCGTTGTATGCTGAGCATATTTTCTGACATGGTAGAACGGTTCTTAGAGGTCTTTATGGATGATTTTTCAGTGTTTGGTTCGTCTTTCGATGAGTGCTTGCATCATTTGTCAGTAGTTTTGACTAGGTGTAAGGAAAAGAATTTAGTGCTTAATTGGGAGAAATGTCACTTCATGGTTCATTCGGGAATTGTTCTAGGGCATATCGTATCTTCGAAGGGTATAGAGGTAGATAGAACCAAAGTTGACCTCATTAAAAGTTTACAGGTCCCAAAAAACGTAAGAGATATTAGGTCATTCTTAGGGCATGCAGGTTTTTATCGTCGATTCATTAAGCATTTTATCTTAATTTCTAGATCTCTTTGCAATTTGCTTGCAAAAGACGTTAAGTTTGTCTTAGATGATGCTTGTTTAGAGGCTTTTGAGAAGCTTAAGAATTTACTCACTACCACCCCCATAGTCCAGGCACCAAACTGAAACCTACCCTTTGAGATCATGTGTGATGCTTCATATTATGTTATTGGTGTTGTGCTAGGTCAGCGAGAAAATAAGTTACTTCATGTGATTTACTATGCTAGCAAAACTTTGAATGATGCCCAGTTGAACTATACCACTATGTAGAAAGAGCTATTAGCTATTGTGCTTGCCTTAGACAAGTTTAGATCCTACCTCTTAGGTTCTAAGGTCATAATCTTTACTGATCATGCTGCTTTGAAGTATCTTCTTTCCAAGAAGGATACTAAACCTAGATTGATTAGATGGATCCTATTGTTGCAGGAATTTTCCGTAGACATTAGAGATAAAAAAAAAAGGTGCACAAAATGTAGTAGCAGACCACTTGTCTAGGCTTGTTGTGGATACCCTTAATGATTCTCCTCCTGTTGGGGATAGTTTTCCTGATGAACAACTGTTCTTTGTTACCCAAGCACCTTGGTATGCGAATATAGTGAATTATCTTGTTACTGGTCGAATGCCCCAACATTGGGGCAAACAAGATCGTTCTAGGTTTTTATCCCAGGTGAAGCACTTCTTTTGGGATGATCCTTATTTGTTTAAGTATTTTCCATACCAGATTATTAGAAGATGTATACCTGAGAATGACCAGTCCAGTATTATTTCCTTTTGTCATGATCATGCTTGTGGGGGTCACTTTAGTGCTAAGAAGACTGCTGCTAAAGTATTGCAGTGTGGATTCTATTGGCCTTCGTTGTTCAATGACTCCCACAGTTACTGTGTTACTTGTGAACGTTTCCATAAATTAGGAACCATTTCCCGTACGAACATGATTCCCTTGAACCCTATTTTAGTTGTTGAGGTCATTGATGTATGGGGTATTGACTTTATGGGTCCATTTCCTAACTCTTTTGGTAACTTATACATCCTTGTCGTTGTAGACTATGTCTCTAAGTGGATTGAGGCGGTTGCGTGTAAGACTAATGACCATAGGGTTGTGATTGAGTTCTTGAAAGATAATATACTTCCACGTTTTGGTACACCGCGAGCTATAATTAGTGAAGGAGGGACGTACTTTTGTAATGGACCTTTTATGCTTTTGATGAAGAAATATGGTATTACACATAAGGTAGCTACCCCATATCCACAGACTAGTGGTCAGGTAGAGGTTTCCAATAGGGAGATAAAGCGTATATTATAGAAAACAGTTAATCCTAATGGGAAAGACTGGTCGTCTAGGCTTACTGATGCCTTATGGGATTACCGTACTACGTTTAAGACCCCCATTGGAATGTCTCCTTATCGGCTTGTGTATGGCAAGGCATGTCATTTACCTGTTGAGTTAGAACATAGAGCTTATTGGGTTGTTAAGAAGCTAAAGTTTTCACTTAACAAGGCAGGATCCCATAGGAAACTCCAGCTCAATGAGTTGGAAGAAATTCGTATAGATGCTTACGATAATGCGAAGGAGTATAAGAACAAAATGAAACTTGTGCATGATAGAAATATTTTAAGGAAGTCATTTTATCCAGGTCAAAAAGTTCTTCTGTATGATACCCGCTTGCATCTTTTCCCTGGGAAGTTACGTTCTCGGTGGACGGGTCCTTTTATTTTTCGCACTGTCTTTCCTCATGGAGCTGTTGAGATCGAGACACCATATGGTAGTAGTTCTTCGAAGGTTAATGTTCAGAGATTTAAACCCTTTTTAGAACTCTTTCCTACAGGTGATGTTGAGGAGGTCCCTCTAGAGGACCCTGTTTACCCTTGATTGACCATCGAGGGGATTGTATGTTGTATATTAGTTTTTGATTTCTCTCTTCACCCAGGTACTATCTTTCTGAATTCTCTCTTTACTGATTCCTCATGTTACTTTGCTTTTTGGTATTGCTCTTTCATTAGAAACATTGAGGACAATGTTAGATTTAAGTTTGGGGGTGGGGAAGAAACTTTTTGTTAGCTTTTAGTTGCAATAAATAAACTCCAGAGCCTAGAAATTTATGCTTATTAAGGTTGGCACTAACCAATCTAAGTGGATGGGAACATCTTGGTTGTAGGAGTTGAGGAACCAATCTGATTAGATGGAAACATCTAAAGAGTCTATTCATAAAAGCACAGAGCTCAGGTGTTAGAATTAAAAAAAAAACATGGTAGTTTCGCCATAACTCCTTGAATCCTAATCCCCTCTGCTTTTATTTATTAAGTGATTTGGTGGGGCACATGACTCAAGTTGTTACCATTGCTAGGGTGAAATAGGGTGATTGAGATACCAAAAAAAAAAAAAAGTTTGAGACCAGACCATCAGACCAACCGGAATAAATTCAATAAAGTCGACCACCGGTGCCCTTATATATGCCAGTTGTGTTGACCTAGAGTTAGGTTTATCGACCACTGGTCCCCTTCTATATGCCAGTTGTGTTGATATTAGTCAGACCGGTATCTCAGTCCATTAGGATAGGTTCATCTTGGCAGAGGCCTTCAGACAGATATGGGAAACACCGTTCACTATAACCATTTATTTTTCTCTTTATCCATCTTCTTAATCTTTCTATATGATTGGTTGACTCCGGTTATGATGTCTAGAAACTATCTGAGTAGAGTTCTGTCACTTATATATGAATTATAGTATGTTGAGTGCAAACTCGTGTACAACAATTGGAAATTCGCATCAGGGTACTTCCTCCTATAGTCAATGTTTGTATGCCAACCAAGGAGATTCTTTAGTGCCTTCCAAGGTTCTGCGTAGATAGCTAGGGTCTGGAGTAAAGGTTTTGTGGGTACACCTCTGGTAAACCCTCCGGAGACAACACTCCGCCGCTAGGGCTACCTAGCGGTTTAACGGCTTGCTGCACGTGCTAAGTGTAGTCATTTTATATTAGATTTTCTCGAGGACTAGCAAATAATAAGTTTGGGGGTATTTGATAGACACATTTTTGTGTCCGAATTGTCCTCAGTGTCTTTAGTGCTAGTGCTTGATTTTGTACTTATTATTGTGTTTTTGTGTTTGTGTAGGTGTTTTTGGAGAAATACACTTGTGTGAAAAAAAGTTGCTCAAAAAGTGCTATTTGGACCCCTGAAGGGCATTTGCTACACGGACCCCAGATTTGGCTAAGGGGCACCCAAGGTTATGCGTAGCCAAAATTCATCCTCAGCACCCAAATTTTTCCTCAGCACCCATCGCGCTAAAGGCACCCCAGGAAGTTATAAGGCACCCCTATCTTCCTCGTTTAAACATTTGATTTGGTGGGAAAATTATACTCCACCTGCGTATTCTGCTGGATTGGTTTTGGAAGAGACTTAGGCGGATTTCTCTCATGGTTCGGATAGATACAAACCTGTTTCACCTAAACACGGAAGGTATGCAAGTCGGATTCGATAAAATAGGAAGGTTACGTGGAACAGACGGAAGTGAATATTTCCGGCAGGTGATGCTTTATATGGAAGTTACGTGAGTTTAACTCAGTTTGGCTCGTGTCTGCACGAGTTTGACTTTCCCGCATCGTGTAAGAAACGCATTTGGAGTATATCACCACCAGAAGACACACATGAAGAGAAAAGGGGAATAATATCTCCGGAAAATGGCAGGATGTTATTCTCGGGTAAAAAGGAGAATTATTTGCATTTTATTCGAGCTAATTTGGAGGAGTCGTGGGTATATAAACAAGTCTTGGGAGTCGCAGACGAGGACGGAGTGACCTGGGGAGAGACCAGAACAAAGAAATGTGAGTTTGAGAGAATTGCTACTGCTGCCATTGAAGAACATATGAAGAACATAAGACCACAAGGAGCAGTCGTAATTGCTACAGTGATTGCGACACATATTTGACAGTCGTACAAGCTACAGTGACAACGACAGTTCCCTTTTATCGTTCTCTGTAACAGTGTTTTGCAACAATTAAAAACGTTGCAAACACCCGATTTTCATTAATTTCTCTTCATTTCATCTTTGTAAACAATTTTTGAAGAAATGAACAAATATTTTGAGCGTATTTACACAATGATGAGCTAAACCCATCCTCTGGGAAGAAGGAGGAAGCTATTTCACCAATGAAAAGTGGTAATCTCTAATTTATGCAATTATTATATGATTATTTGCCTAGATAAATAAATTGATAAAATGGTTTTTGTTAAACAATTGTCATTTCAATTGATGGAGCATGCTAGCCTAGGGTTTTGATGTCCCATACTTTCGATTTACAATTGTTATTTCTAAAAAATCAACTATTGCAATATTAAGAATCAATTTGAATGCATGATTTGCACGATTATAATTAGAGAATATAAATCACTTTGATATTGGTAAATAGTGGATTCCATAGCCCCAGTCTTCTCCATATTTTTCATATCACTTTTATTTAAGTTTGCTATATCTTTAGTCCTAAAAATTAAATCTAAAATTTATTGCTTTCACAAGTCTCAACGAACCTATTACTACAACTCAAATTGGAAATCACATCAATACTCTAATCTAGTTTGAGTGAATCTTATATTAGAAGAGAAGATTCTCAAGCATAAACAAACTAGGTGCAATCAAATTTCAACAACGGTTAGTCAATCAAATCAAATAAAAAACTAATAACACTGCAATTATCTAGTTTCCAACCAACGATACTCGTAAAGCTTCTTGATCCCACATAAGTCTTTAAACGAGCGGTCGTAAGAGATTTCACCTAATTAGGATAACTTCCTCTCCGAATAGACTGCTCCACCAGAAACAACAAGAAATGAAATTTGCTTTGCTCTAAGGATAGTTTGCTAGAACTGCAGACTTAAGTAATATATACCAAGGATGTTTGGACACCAAGGAATGTCCAAAACCGAAAGTATTATTAAGATCTGCAATGAATGGAAAAATTCGGTTTATTGCGGAAAAATTCGGTATTAAAAGATTTTTAATTATTTCGGCACAGGATCACCTTGAGTACCAAGGAATATATTTGAACAATAAATGATAAGAGTTACTGCTCGTGTTCAAAGTATTTTGACATCTTTTCACTGTAAATATTTATTTCATATTTACGTGGATATGCATTCTTGGAAACGGTTATACCACACTTCCGAACAAGTTTAGAATTGGTTTTCCTGTATTCAAAGACTACTATGTGATTGATCATACAAAATCGCATACATAGGTTCAATCAGTTCTACCAATCACTAGGATTGGTTATACCTAAATATGTAAATACTTATGATCGGTCACAGCAGTCACTAGGATCGGTTACATCAGTTACAAGGATCGGTTCCATCTACACATGGTATTACTTGTGACCGGTTACACATGTTACCAGGACTGGTTACACCAATTACAAAGATCGGTCACACACACTCATGATCGGTCTCACCAATTACAAGGATCGATCATATAATCACATGAGATTACTTAGGATCGATTTGATGAGTTTTCGTAGGCTCAACAAATTAATAAAGATATTTCCCACTAATTAACTGGTAATATAGCGGTAGTAAGAGATCGTCCCCACAGAGAGTTGCGGAATTGATAGGCTATTTGAAATAGCAAACAAAGTAAATAGAAAATGGGGGTTGCTTTTAAGATTAATGAAAATATAATAATAAATAAAAGAGATGATCAAGGAATCCTTCGCCATTACCAAGCGATAAATGGATTAGAATACTTATATATCGTTCGTAAGAACCATTCATCATCAACCGTAAAATAACACCTAGAGAAGTGTTATCCCCAAAGTTCCTTGTGTAACTGATACCGAAGCGCTTGCATATCAGGTTCTATCCAACTAAACCACCAAGTAGTAGAGCACCCAAGTTATAACCCAATAGGAAGCTTTAAGTTATGTGAACTTAGGTTGATCCTAGCAGTTAGACTCTTAGCACAAGGTCCACTTAGTTGTGTTATCTTCACACACGATTACTCCACAGAATCCCTATGCGAGGTCTCGTGTTCTCTAATTGTGTAGGAGTTGCACGACAATTACGGATCGCTCCAAACCTCTAGTAGCAATAGAACAATAAATATATTCATCTAGTAGGCCTCCCAAATCAATATAAGAATCACTCATAAACCCTAGATATGATAAAGACAAATGATGATGATAAAAACTATCAATATATTTGTATTTTTAATAAAGCTTCAGGATTAGAACATTGAATTCATCCTTAATTAACAAAGGATTTAGCTACTCATATTACAAAGAAGATGATAATGGTGGTTTCCCCCTAAAGGGATAAACCCTAGGTTTTGATGTTGTATAAATCCTAGCTTCTAATAATATGAGATCGATGATATACGATTTTACATAACCTAATACCTTTTTATAGGTTTACATTACTTGGCGTCCAAGTATTTAGTTCGGTTCAAGAACCAGACCCGAAAACACGAACTAGAGATCCCAAACGTGCCCTTAGGTCTTCCAAGGTGTGCATACACGTTTTCATACTTGTTAAGTATGCGTAACGGTATGCGTACCTCAAATTCCAGCAGAAATTTTTGAACTTAAAGTATGCATACCCGTTTGCATACTTTACTGTCTTCCGTATTCGATAAAAACTCGTTTTGGCCACAACTTCTTCGTATGAACTCGGAATGACTTCACTATTTTTGCATTATTTTTATATTTCAATTATATTCAAGATGTTGATAATAAATCCTTAATTTGAATGAGTTAAGCTTGTTTTTTGGCCCGTCTCTTGATTTTGAGAGTTTGGACTTGGGAACTTGGAATAATTCTATTCCTAGATATTTTCAGCACTTTGTAGCTCCTTTTTGAATGATTCACCTAATAGAGACACATAAGAGAAAACAAGATTAATAATACGAAAATATGCAAGAATAATAACTAAAGCAAGTATGGAATGGATACTAAAATCATATGAATTATGCACTTACCAAATTCCCCCACACTTAAGATTTTTCTAGTCCTCGATCAAACTAAAATAAAACTCATCCTAAATACAACAACTCCATGTCATCGAGAATACGGTTACACTTAGCATGTATAACAAGCCTTTAAACCCCTAGGTGTCCCTAGTGAACGAGTTATAGTCTCGTAATGGCTTATAAGAGGTATACCCACAAAACCTACTCTAATATCTTGATTTGGAAAAACTACTAAGGATAGGCGCAAAGTAGAAAACCAAATAATTATCTTACATATTGTTCTTTAGCTGCAAACATCCCACATACATTCCAATAATCACACATAAGCAATTACTTACGTGAGGAATTCAACCTGATTGGAAAACTCTACTAAGACAGTCATCGTACTTGTTACAACGTTTTCCAAAACACTCGCATACTTAAAATCACATGGATAGATAAGAAAATGGAAATAGAAAAGTGAAGTGTGCAAATGTTGACTAAAGTGAAAGATGTTACCCGCAATACATGTATGAATGTCATCAAAGGATTCGATTTATAGCGCAATAGTTGAGAGAAGCACCCCATGATTAGATACTCTAAGCCCATGTTTATTTTTCAACAAGTACATGATAGTTGCCTTGGATCCTGCGTTCCACTCTTGTTTAGGTGACGGAGACAGGGACAACGTTTCACACATACTGCTACCCAAGTGCAAAGAACCTCGTCAATAGTCTTTTTGACTTGCTATATAATGATGATATGGTTTTTATTTTCATCGACTACATGATTAGTCCGAAATTCCGAACCTATCATTTATTAGTGTCGATAAATGAATAGGAGTCTTAAATAAATGTTTCTTTCTTTTTTCTTTCTTTTTTTTTCTTTTTTCTTTCCCGGCTCACTCTTTATGTGTGTAAGACAATTGTATATGGGGTTTTTAGATACTCAACCAATGATTACCTTTCTACAACATTCAGGCAGTATCAGGATCCCACCAAATCACTTTAGAGAAACATACAACTGCAAAAATAAAAAGAAAGTGATTTAGTTTTGATTAATTGCGAGGATAAATCTTTCAAACGACTACCGTAGATAAGTTTCACATTCAATTATGAACGTATATATTTAAGGATTTTAGAATGACAAAAAGGGACTCAATCTACGGTCGTAGGAATCGTTTCAACCTTAAAAAGGTGTAGTGTGTCATCCTAAATAGCTCATAATTAACTCCAAAAGATGAAGTCTCAAGTATGCAAGAAATTAAAGAGTATGCTTATTATCTATTTATTTTTTATGCAATCCAAAATTCTTAACTACTCCCCCACACTTAAACTCAACATTGTCCTCAATGTTCAAAACCGAAAAATCTGATTTCTGACGTAACAACAAATTAAACTCGAAAACTGTACAAATGGGTAGGGAACTAGGAAAAAAATCCTAAACGAAAGTTGTTCGCCTACGTTCTTTATATGATGTGTCAAAAGGGAATAGTGTTTCGATAAACGTTCTGACTTTGATGGCCTTTGGACCGACTGACATGCATCTGGAAAAGTTCTTGAAAAATACCGAAACTCAAATGTCCAGGCCAATCACTCCAACTTAACTGAATCCGAATTCAGATTTTCTTTTTGGAAAATAAAGGTGAGTCTTTCCTCTTTAAAATTTTGGGTCAACCACTCAAATCGGACTCCGTATGAAGTCTCGAGAGCTATTTTCGTAACAAGTGTGCAGTTAGAATTTGTCCAAAACTTTCACTATAGATATAGGACTTTGTAAATCTAAGATGGGAATGAAAAATATGATATGCAAAACTAAAAAATCTAAAAAAAAGGGATAGAGATAAAAAATCTATGGGTTGCCACCCACACAATGCTTGGTTTAACGTCGTCATCCCGACGTTATTGTTGTCGTCCGTACATCAGTAATCTGAAAATTCGGTAATCCTTCCAAATAACATGTAAAATTCCCTTATCCTAAAAATGAATGTTGGTTAGTAGTATCCTTGGTTTTGGTTTCCTTAATCACACCACCGGTTTAAAAATCTTTTTAACGGTTCTGCCAAGCTAATAAAAGAAATACATTAGGATATTAGGGTTCTTTTTATTTTTCTCTCAAAAAAAAAAAGAAAAGAAATCAGCCGCACCTGAAGCTTTCTTCTTTGGAATTTTTAGCTGCTGTGAGGGAGATCTCAGAGAAGAAAGGAGATAGTTTTTGAGAACTGTAAGTGATTTTCATAGCGAGATCGTCTTTCCGCAAAACAGGTAGGTTCTCCTAATCCTTATAACTATTATGTTTGGTCTGATAACCCTAGGTAGCGTATATCACGAAGGATCTAACGAAGTTTTCTCTAGTGTTTTAGTAGTTTTCGAGAGATGTTATCTTTCTCGTTCTTATGAATTACTCACAGTTATTATGGGATGGAATGTTTTAGTACATGTTTGTTGTTGGATTTCTAATCCTATAGTTCATTTTCAATATAGGTAGATAGACGAATAGTTTGCTCGTAATGATTTATTTGGGATGGAAAACATTTCTAAATGATTTCATGATACATCCGTGTTCGACTGGTATGATGGAGATTTTGCTTTTTTGAACATTTTCCTGTTTTTAGAGGAAACGTGGTCTCTCAAAATGATTTATGTCTACTCGTTTTGCTAAGAACCCAATACTTCCGAATCCATGCTAAGGCATGTACTGTTGGAGATTAAATTAGAATATTTGTTTATCATTAGACATCTTGTCTGCTTTTAGATTATCATCAATAATAAGGAGAAATGTTGATGCTGTTGGTTAGATGTGTTGGTTAAACTTCAACATAGAAGTCACTAACAAGCTGGTTAGGACAAGATTAGGAAATTGATGTAATCCTAAGGGAATTAGAAGTCATCTAGTTCTAAGAAAAGGAAAGACATGTAATAAGTTAATAGGACTAGGAAAAGGAATTCATAGTTTTATATATATATGATCACCAAAGTTGTGGTTGATCATATGAGCAAGATTAGAGCTTGTGTTTCGTTTTGAGAGATTTTCTAAACATCAATAAAGAGAGTTGTCTTTATGTAAGCTAAGTTTCATCTTGCAGTTGCCATTAATTGGTATCAGAGCTTGTTTCTGAGCCATGGAAAACGAAACCACCATTGTGGGTGCAAAACAGTTCACGCCACCATCAATACAAGTTCCAATCCTCAACGCCACAAACTACACAGTATGGGCTATGAGAATGAAGGTACTGATGAAAATCTACAAAGTTTGGGAAACAATTGATCCTGGTACATTGGACCCAGACAAAAACAATGTTGCCATTGGATTACTCTTTCAAGCAATACCAGAATGTATTGTTCTACAAGTTGGTGAACAGGAAACTTCAAAGGAAATTTGGGATGCAATACAGGCACGTAATCTCGGAGCTGATCGAGTTAAAGAAGCCCGTCTGCAAACCTTAATGTCTGAATTTGAAAGAGTGAAGATGAAAGACACTGATACTATTGATAGCTTAGCAGGAAAGCTATCAGAGATAGCCTCAAAAGCTGCGTCACTTGGACAATCCATTGATGAAGATAAACTGGTAAAGAAGTTTCTCAATAGTTTACCAAGATCCAAGTATATTCATATCATAGCTTCTCCCGAAAAAGTCTTAGATTTAAAGAAGAATAGCTATGAAGATATAATTGGAAGATTGAAAGCATATGAAGAGAGAATCCTTGATGAAGAAAACAATGGAGAAACTCAAGGAAAACTCTTGTACACAAACTCATTACCAACAAAACTCTGCGACAAGAGGAAGAGGTCGTGGAAGAAGTGGTAGAGTAAACAGAGGACGAGGAATGGGAGGAAGGTTTAACTCACAAGATAGAACAACAAGTCAGAATGATCAAAACCAAGGGAAAGAAAAGAAGGATAGATCAAACATTATTTGTTACAGATGTGATAAACCAGGACACTTTTCCTCTGTATGCCCTGAAAGAATACAAAAGATGGAAGAAGCAAACAAGAATGAAACAAGGGAAGCAGATACAGCTCTTTTCATGCACGAAGTTGTATTCTTAAACGAAGGGAAACTAATACTAAATAACTACGAATCAAAGGATGGAGAAGAAGGAATCTGGTATTTAGATAATGGAGCCAGCAATCACATGACTGGTAAGAGACACTACTTTTCTGAACTCAATGAGAAAATCAAAGGACAAGTGAAGTTTGGGGATGGATCTTATGTAGAAATTGAAGAGAAAGGATCAATTCTATTTCAGAGCAAGACCGAGGAACAGAAGCTTGTCACAAACATCTACTTCATCCCAAACTTACAAAGCAACATTCTAAGTTTAGGACAATCTACAGAAGTTGGATGTGATGTTAGAATGCGACAAGATTATCTAACAGTTCATGACCCAAGTGGAAGACTTTTAGTTAGAGTCTCACGCTCACAGAATAGACTCTACAAGATAAGTCTCATGATTGGAAGGCCATTGTGTCTGAATATGAGACTGGAAGATCAGACATGGAAGTGGCACGCAAGGTTAGGACACATAAGTTTCAGAACCTTAAAAACTATGTCTCAGAACAAGATGGTTCGAGGGATACCACAACAAAACGGAGTGGTGGAGAGGAGAAACAAGACTCTAATGGAGATGACAAGAAGTTATTTAAAGGCTATGCAGGTACCTAATTATCTATGGGGAGAAGCTGTACGACACTCCACATACCTAATAAACAGGATACCTACGAAAGCTCTGAAAGACATGACTCCATATGAAAGTTTGCGAAAGAGAAAACCAAACATAGATCATTTAAGAGTGTTTGGTTGCAAAGCATACGCAAAAGTTGATTCTGCAACTCTTAAGAAACTGGATGATCGATCTCAGACTGTTGTGCATCTAGGAATTGAGCCTGGATCCAAAGATTACAGATTATTCAATCCAACAACGAAAAGAGTAATAGTGAGTCGAGATATGGTATTCGATGAAAAAGAAAACTGGAACTGGAAAGAAACTAATGATGGACCAAGTAGGGATCCAGGAATGTTTCACAGGAGATAGGGTCAAGTAATTGATGAAGGCGAAGGACCCATAATCATCAATACCAATGGAAACAATGATGTTAATCAAGAAGAAGAAGAGAATAATGAAAACACTGAGAATAACGAAGAAGTGGAAGAAGGAGAAGAAGAAGAAGAAGAAGAGGAGATCGATGAAATTAGTCAACCCATTCCACTGCGAAAATCAACAAGACAGATACAAAAGCCACAATATCTGGAGGATTATGTTCTTCAAGCTGCAGAAGAATGTGAGATTATGCTACTTTCTGTTAATGATGAACCAATGAATTTTCAGGAAGCAAAGGTCTCGACTAAATGGACACAAGCATGTAGAGAAGAAATTATTTCAATCAACAGAAACAAGACTTGGTTTCTAGTTGATAAGCCAGGTGGGGTAAAAGTGATTGGTCTTAAGTGGATCTTCAAAATAAAACGGAATGCTGATGGTACTGTCAACAAATATAAGGAAAGACTTGTAGCTAAGTGATACGTTCAAGAATCAGGCATAGACTTTGATGAAGTTTTCGCACCAGTTGCTAGACTAGAGACAATTTGTCTCTTAATAGCAGAAGCAGCATCAAACTCATGGGAAATTCACCACTTAGACGTTAAGACAACATTCTTACATGGTGAATTGCGAGAAGATGTGTATATTGAACAACCAGAAGGTTTTGAAGTAAAAGGACAAGAGCATAAGGTTTATAAGTTATCAAAAGCTCTATATGGTCTAAGAAAAGATCCTCGAGCCTGGAATACAAAGTTAGATCAAATCTTAAGAGAAATCAGATTTGTTAAGTGCTCTAAAGAAACATCAGTATACAGAAGAGAAGAAAAGGGAACGCTTCTTGTGATTGCAGTAAATGTGGATGATCTATTTTTGACTGGCAACTCCCTTAAGGTGATCAATGAGTTCAAGAGAGAAATGTCATCAAAGTTTGAGATGTTAGACCTCGGAAAACTCACTTATTACCTTGGCATAGAAGTCCATCAAGGAGTAGATGGGATTCAGATTAAACAAGAAGCTTATACAAGGAGAATTCTGAAAGAAGCAGGACTTGAAACTTGTAATCCAACTAAGATACCAATGGAGTTTGGACTTAAAGTTTCAAAGGCACAAGAAGAAGCTGAGATTGATCCAACGAGTTATAGAAGAAATGTTGGATGCCTTAGATACTTGTTACACACAAGAGCATACTTGGCTTTCTCTGTGGGAATAGCAAGCCGTTATATGCAGAGTCCACGCAAGTCTCATGGTGATGTAATAAAGCAGATATTGAGATATCTAAGAGGAACAATCAACTATGGATTGAAGTATGGTCGAGCAGGAACAAAAGGAATTGTTGGGTATAGTGACAGCAGTCATAATATTGACCAAGATGATGGAAAAGGTACAACTGGTCATATATTTTATCTAGGAGAAGCACCTATTACATGGTGTTCACAGAAGCAAGACATTGTAGCCCTCTCATCCTGTGAAGCTGAGTTTATGGATGCAACAGAAGCAGCTAAACAATCAATATGGCTTCAAGAACTGTTGGGTGAAATCAAAGGAAGAGAACCTGGAAAAGTTCTCATCAAGATTGATAATAAGTCTACAATTGCACTCACTAAAAATCCAGTGTTTCATGGGAAGAAGAAACACATTCACAAAAGGTATCATTTCATACGAGAATGTATCGAGAAGGAGATCATCAACGTTAAACACATACCAGGAACTGAGCAGAAAGCAGATATATTGACAAAGGCATTAGCTCGGACAAGTTTGAAGAAATGAGACAACTGATTGGAGTACAAGATATGTCACAGGTAAGGTTGAAGCTTAACGGGGAGAATGTTGGTTAAACTTCAACATATAAGTCACTAACAAGATGGTTAGGAAAAGATTAGGAAATTGATGTAATCCTAAGGGAATTAGAAGTCATCTAGTTCTAAGAAAAGGAAAGACATGTAATAAGGTAATAGGACTAGGAAAAGGAATTCATAGTTCTATATATATATGATCACCAAAGTTGTGGTTGATCATATGAGCAAGATTAGAGCTTATGTTTAGTTTTGAGAGATTTTCTAAACATCAATAAAGAGAGTTGTCTTTATATAAGCTAAGTTTCATCTTGCAGTTGCCATTAAGATGCTTGGTAGGAGTGATAGTATACTCATGGTAAATGATGGATGTTAGGCCTCTGTAGGCATAGTTGTATGGTCGGACCATTTTTTTTTCCATTTGATAGAAATGGGATTATGAGCGTAGTTGTTAGGGAAGTGTTTGTTGTGGCTGTGTTACTGTTGATTTTGGTCGACTGCCAACAATGAAGACGATATCATGGGTTGTATATGATAACAGTCGGTAGTAAAAGTTCAGTGTGGAGTTAACTTTTATGTGTGTTGATTGCTTCCCGTAGTTGGCTCGATACCCATTAATAATACGGCGATGACCGCGGAGTCGCCTAAATATATGGATTTATTATCTTTGGATGGGTTCGACAACACCATGTTTTCCGGCGCACAGTAGGAAAACTAGATGGACTACAGAAGGGCGGGTACATTTTTGAACGGTACTAGAGTGGGGTAGTCAGTAAAGTGTATGTTGAGGGAATGGGTAGTCTTCATGAACCTGTATATACATCGCCTGTATGTTTTAGCACTTGATGACTTTTCTTTTTAAACAGTGCAGACTCATTTCTTTTTTGCTAGCCTTCTTAACCGGCTAAAGTACTATCTTTTCTGTCTTTATTTTAAAAAAAAATAAAAAAGAACAACCAACTACTTATAAATGATTTCTTTGTACCCTTATCAATGTTTATGAATTATTTAGGGCGTTTTAGGCTATTCTTAAGAATATAAGGGTGTGCAAACCTATTTCTAGTTGGGGTCTGACCCAACTTAATATTTTTTCAGGAGACCGTGACCGTGGAGCAACCTAGCCTGTAGATTGCGTTTCTATCCCGAAAAGCTTCACCGTTCTCATTTTCAGGTGCTTAATTAGTTGAATGTTTTATTGAGTTTTTTTAAGGACCAGACTTCCTTTTCCTTTAAGCAAAACTTTACCATTTAATTGAGAGGCCGACCGGCGTGTCGAGGATTAATTATGTTTTAAATATTTTATGAAACTATACATCTTTTATTTGTTTTATTAAATAAATTCATCTATTTATGGATTGTTTTCATCGTGCTCCATGTTTTAGTCCGATCTCCATTTCTTGGTATGACGGTTTGAGTGTGTAAAATAGTCCATGAGTATGCCACACTTGGGATTTTAGGGCGGCCGACCTAGAATTCAAAGTGGAGATGTTACATAACAATCTGCAATTCAAATAATATCTTCACAAAAACCTTAACACAAAATATAAATGTTGAATCTATCACATTATTGAAGTTTCCCCCACACTTAATCCTTTCTACACTCGAAAGTGGATAGAAAACATAGAATTCGGGAACTTCAAAAGGTTCATCATCTTGGTGAACCTGCACAATACTAGAATCAAACACATCAAGTGGTGGATACTTAGAAGCGAAATAATCTGTTAAAATTTTAGAAGCACACAACTCCAATGCTAAGTTGATGAGCTGTCGTGGGCTCAACAAATTAATAAATATATTTCCCACTAATTAACTGGTAATATAGCAGTAATAAGAGATCGTTCCCACAGAGAGCTGTGTAATTGATAGGTTATTTGAAATAGCAAACCAAAGTAAATTGAAAAGTGGGGTTTTTTTAAGATTAATGAAAAGATAATAATAAATAAAAGAGATGATCAAGGAATCCTTCGTCGTTACCAAGCCATAACTGGATTAGAATATTTATCTACCGTTCGTAAGATCCATTCATCACCAACCGTAGAATAACATCTAGAGTAGTGTTATCCCCAAAGTTCATTGTGTAACCATATACCGAATTAGATCGCATATCAGGTTCTATCCAACTGAACCACCAAGTGGTAGGGCACCCAAGTTGTAACCCAATCGGAAGCTTTAAGTTATGTAAACTTAGGTTGATCCAAGAAGTTAAACTCTTAGCGAAAGGTCCACTTACTAGTGTTGTCTTCACACACGATCGCTCCACAGAATCCCTCTACGAGGTCTCGTAATCTCTACTTGTGTAGGAGTTGCACGACAATTACGGATCGCTCCAAATCTCTAATAGCAATAGAACAACCAATATACTGATCTAGTAGGGCTCCTAAATCAATATAAGAATCACTCATAAATCCTAGATATGATAAAGACAAACGATGATGATAACAACTCTCAACAGATTTGTATTTTTATTAAAGCTTCACGCTTAGAACATTGAATTCATCCTTAATCAACAAAGGATTTAGCTACTCATATTACAAAGAAGATGATAATGGTGGTTTCCCCCTAAAAGAGTAAACCCTAGGTTTTGGTGTTGAATAAATCCTAGCTTCTAATAATATGATATCGATGATATATCCCATTTTACATAACCTAATACCTTTTTATAGGTTTACATTACTTGGCGTCCAACTATTTAGTTCGGTTCAAGAACCCGAACCAAAAACACAAACTAGAGACCCCAAACATGCCCTTAGGCCTTCCAAGGTGTGCATACCCATTTTCGTACTTTTTAAGTATGTGTACCGGTATGCGTACCTCAAATTACAGCAGAAATTTTCGAACTTAAAGTATGCGTACCCGTTTGCATACTTTACTGTCTTCGGTATTCGATAAAAACCCGTTTTGGCCACAACTTCTTCGTCCGAACTCGGAATAACCTCATTCTTTTTACATTATTTTTATATTTAAGTTCTATTCAATATGGTGATGAGAAATCCTGAATTTGACTGAGTTAATCTTGATATTTGGCCCGCCTCTTGATTTTGAGCGTTTTACTCCTTTTCGTCGCACTTCTTCCACTTCTCTTGGACTTGGGAACTTGGATACTTGGAATACTTCTCTTCCTAGCTCTTTTAAGCGCTTTGTAACTTATTTTTGGATGATTCACCTAATAGAGATACATAAGAGAAAACAAGAGTAATAATACGAAAATATGCAAGAATAATAATTAAAGCAAGAACGGATACCAAAATCATATGAATTATGCACTTATCTTTTGCTAGTACTAGAGAAAACTAGAATAAAACTAATACTAAATACAACATCTCCATGTCGTCGAGAATACGGTTACACTTAGCATGTGTAACAAGCCTTTAAACTCCTAGGTGTCCCTAGTTGACGAGTTATAGTCTCGTGAGGGATTACAAGAGGTATACCCACAAACCCTACTCCAATCTCTTTCTTTGGTAGAACTACTAAGGATAGGCACAAAGTAGAATTCCAAATAATTAGCTTAAATATGTTCTTTAGCTGCAAAAATCCCACATACATTCCAATCATCACACATAAGCAATTACTTACATGAGGCATTCAACCTGATCGAAAAACTCTACTAAGATAGTCATCGTACTTGTTGTAACGTTTGCCACAACACTCGCATACTGAAATCACATGGATAGATAAGAAAATGGAAATAGAAAAGTGAAGTGTGCAAATGTTGACTAAAGTGAAAGATGTTACCCACAATACTTGTATGAATGTCGTCAATGGATTCGACTTATAGTGAAGAGAAGCACCCATTTAACTTGACCACATGATTAGATACTCTAAGCGAATGTTTCCTTTTAAACAAGTACATGATAGTTGCCTTGGATCCTGCTTTCCACGTTTGTTTAGACGACGGAGACCGGGACAACGTTTCACAAATACTTCTAAGTTCTATCCAAGTGTCAAGAACCTCATCAATAGTCTTTTTGACTTGCTATATAAAGATGCTATGTTTTTTATTTTCATCGGCTACATGATTAGTCAGAAATTCTAACCCATCATTTATTAGTGTCGATAAAAAAGATGAGCCTTAAATAAATGTTTCTTTCTTTCTTTTTTTTCTTTTTTTTTGCTTTTTTTTCCCGACTCACTCTTTATGAGTGTAAGAAAATTGTCTATGGGGATTTTATATAATCAATCAATGATTACCTTGCTACAACATCCACGACAGTATCAGGATCCCACCAAATCACTTTAGAGAAACATAAAACTGCAAAAATAAAAAGAAAGTGATTTAGTAATGATTAATTGTGAGGATGAATCTTTCAAACGACTACCATAGCTGAGTTTCACATTCAATTATGAACGTATATATTTAAGGATTCTAGAATGACAAAATGGGACTCAATTTATAGTCGTAGGAATTGTTTCAACCTTTAAAAGGTGTAGTGTGTCATCCTAAATAACTCATAATTAACTCCAAAAGATGAAGTCTCAATTATGCAAGAAATCAAAGAGTATGATTATTACTTATTTATTTTATTTGCAACCACAACATGCTTAACTACTCCCCCACACTTAAACTCAACATTGTCCTCAATGTTCAAAACCGAAAATTTTGATTTCTGACGTAACAGCAAATTAAACTCGAAAACTGTAAAAATGGGTAAGGAACTAGGAAAAACATCCTAAACGAAAGTTGTTCGCCTGCGTATTTTAATTGATGTGTCAAAAGGGAACAATGTTTTGATAAACAGTCTGGCTTTTATGGCTTCTGTACTGACTGACATGCAATCTGAAAAAGTTCTAGAAAAATACCGAAACTCAAATGTCCAGGACAATCGCTCCAACTTAACAGACTCCTAATTCCGACTTTTTTTTTGGAAAATAAATGTGAGTATGTCATATTTAAAAGTTGCGGTCAACCACTCAAATCAGACTCTCTATGAAGTCTCGAGAGCTATTTTCGGAACAAGTGCGCAACCAGAATTTTTCTGACGAAAATAGTTTCGTCAAAACTTTCGTTATACATATCGGTGATAGACACATTTTTGTGTCTAATTTGCCCTCGATGTTTCGTATTCTTAGTACTCATTTTTGTACTTATTATGGTGTTTTGATGTTTGTGTAGGTGTTTTTGGAGAAATACACTTGTGTGGAAAAAGTTGCTCAAAAAGTGCTATTTGGACCCCCGGAGGACATTTGATATACTGACCCCAGATTTGGCTAAGGGGCACCTAGGGTTATGCATAGCCCAAATTTATCCTCATCATCCAATTACTAAGGGGCACACTACCTGCTATTTGCACGCCCAGAGCGCCACCTGCTATTCGCACCCCTGGTTTGGTTAGGGGGACACCTTCTCCTTTGTTTAAAAAGAAAAAATTGGCGGGAAAACTTTGTACTAAACTGGCAGATTTTAATCAAGATTTTGACGATGTTCTACAGAGGTTAAATGGCTGAAACTTCGTGGGTAGTTGTGATTTTTCATAACAGGCCTGTTATGGGTGTTCGTTTGGATCAGAATTGGCTGTATCGTGTCATGGACCAAAACAGGGGAGTACGTGAAAAGGGGGAAGATTTTCACGCGTCTGTCGTTGCTGGGAGAGTTTGGAATGTGCTGGGAGAATATTAGAGGCATGTAAGAGTTAAACAAGGAGAGTTTGCAGCTGTAAAATGCGTAAGAAGCTAAAACAGGAAGAAAAATAACCGAAAATATTTTCTTTCACTGCCGAGAATTTGTGAAGTTATGGAGGAGATTCGATGCATCTTTCGGGTATAAATAGAGTCCCTTGGGTCATATAAGGGGGGATGGAGAGTTTGGGAAGGATTTGCAACATCACAGAGACGAAATACGATCACTAGAGAAACCTGCTTCTGCTGCTGCTCATCTGAAGAACACGAAGAACAGACCATCCAAGACAGTCGTTTTTCAACAATGGAAACGACACACAGGCGTGGGTCGAGAGCTACAGAATTAGCGACAGTACTGTTCTATCGTTCTTTGGTTTGCAACAATTATAAGCGTTACAAACACGGTTTTGAATTATTTCTCCCTTTTCATCATTTGTAAACACCATTTGAGCAATGAAATCAACTTTTGAGCGTGTTTCCAACATGATAATGAGCTAAATCTCCCACAACCAAGGCAATGAGGAAGCTATTTACGTATGAATAATTGGTAACTATTTTATTTTCTCTAATTTATAATTTATAATTCACTCAATCACTACTTTTGCAGAGTTTTAAATTGTTTGCATAATTTTCTTAATTAGTTGTGATTTAATGTGTTAGGTTATACTTTTTTTAGTCAGTTGATAATATATGCTTAGGGAATACAATTGATATTTGAGAATTTTCCTGATTATTTGTGAATTAAGAAATAAGGGACTTAAAAGATAATTAGAGTTTTGGATTATTTTCCATAATTTATTCATGTGTGATAGTGGAATCAGTGTCTTGGTTATTCATAATAATCTTGAATTAAGTTTTGTTTGTTTTCAAATTTCATTAAATCAAAAATCTTTTGCTTTCACAAGTCTCAACGAACCTATTACTACTACAATAACTTGAAATTCCATCAATTTTTTGCGTCGCCGACGCGGACTTGTCTTTAGGCTAGAGTTTTTAGATTTCTATTTATTTTTCATTTTTATTTTATTTGTTCTTCTTTACGTTTTTGGGGGTTTGTCTTTTCCTTACAGATTTGGAGTTTGGAGCGAAAGAAAAATGTGCAAAAGTTTTTGGTAAATACTTAAAGATTTGGAGTAAAAGCAAGGCGAAAGGAGCGAAAGAAAAGAAGAATAAAAATTAATTAAAAAAAAGAGAGAGAGAGATAATTTTTTTAGATTTTTTTTTTAGATTATCCTTTTCTTTTGCACTTTATTTTTGGACTTTGAACTGTGGACTTTGGGACTTTATTTTTTTTAAAAAAAACCCTAAGGAAGGGTAGTTTAAATATCAATTGTTTGCAGAGAAGGACGGCGATTACCATATCGCCTCAGCCCCTCGGGTTCGTACATGACATAAGAGTCGTGGCCCGAGTCGACTTCAGCGGTTCATCCCCCGTCTGGTACGGGAGGTAAGTTTGTCGAAACACTCGCGAATCCCCTGTCAGCGAGTTACTGTATTCCTTCTTTTGCATATATGCTGAGGATTTGAAAACGGATGCTTTAATTTCCTAGTAAAGGGTAAGTACTGGCCATACAAGATAAGGGTTCGGATTTCATCACCGTTCCCTTCTTGCCCGCCTTAGGAAAACGAAACAAACGTGAACCTAAGCCTAAAATTTGACTAGAACGAGACCTATAGGGTAACGAGCTTAATAGGAAAGTCATTCGAAAAATATTGGTTACTCTTTTAAGCATGCTTCAAAGTTCATGATGGTTTCTGCGAGTTGAATACGCCGCCTTGTAACGCCGGTGAGGCCTTGGGTATCAAAGCTCCACTGAGCTTCCATCGTCTCGATTCAACTTACTTAAACTCGGATTGATTCTAGAGGGGTTTGCTTAAATTGTGACGAATTCCCTTTCGAAGGATTATAATGTGGTCTAGAAACAATCTAAGTGGAGCCATCATGCTTTTTGTTTGCTAGAAATCAGTAGGTTTGTTGTGGTGGAGTCAGCCTTGTTTGAGTTTGCATAGAACTTCCCTTCCTTTTAGGATTTCTTTCTTTTTCTTTTGTTTTTTCTAGTGTATTCCCAAGGTTATTAAATATCGGGCTTGGAAAAGGAACACTCTAGGTCGTTTGATTAGTGATAAACCTAGTAGTTCTTCTTGTGAAGGCGGGGAGCTCGAAGACTCTTCTTTTGAGAGCCCTGTCTTTGGAAATTTCATCTTTGAAAACTTGACAATTAGTGAAGAAAGTACTCCTAGTCCTTTGATAGTGCCAGAATTGGCAACTTTGAAAGCTTTATTAAACCCAACTAGGACCTCTAGTCCGTCTTATATCAAGTTAGCTGAAACCGAGGCAAATTATGAACTCAAACCTGGGACTTTACAGATGCTCCCAATCTTTTTAGGAAAAGATAATGAGAACCCCTATTTTCATGTTAGGGAATTTGAGGAAGTTTGTAGTACTCTGAAGATTAAAAACCTTAGTGATGATGCGTTAAAACTTAGGTTATTCCCCTTTTCCTTAAAAGATAAAACCAAATCTTGGATGTATAGTTTGGCTTCTGAGTCAATTGAAACCTATGACCAACTTACATTTTCCTTTATACATAAGTTTTTCCCAAGACACAAAACATCATCTATTATGACACAAATCTGTATTTTTGCTCAACAAGAGGGAGAATCTTTATATAGGTATTTAGAAAGGTTCAATGACTTAATATCTCAATGTCCTCATCATGGTTTAGAGATGGTTAGGTTAGTTCAGATCCTCTACGAGGGTCTAGATTATTCAACAACCATGGTTTAGTCCTTATGCACAGGTGGGTTTGAGAATAAAACTGTTGATGAGGAGATGACATTTTTGAATGAAATCGCTGATAAGAACCAACAATGGGAAAATAGGAGGGAACCCAGAAAACAATTCTTCTAAGTAGATGAAATGTCAATAGGGTAGAAGGATCTTATGAGTCAGATGCTAAAATAGCATCCATAGCCAAAAGGTTAGAAGCCTTAGAATTAGGTCATTCTAGTGGTAATAATGGTAAAATATAGCCTTCTTTGGAAGGCCATACTGTTGAGGAGCAAGCCAATTCTCTTTATAACAACACTAGGTTCGATAACAGTCAGAAGTTTGACCCATATTCAGAAACCTATAACCTTGGCTGGAGAAACCATCCCAACCTTTCTTGGTCTAAGGGCCAGAATCAAGGTCAGTCTAGTAACTCTCAAGTTCCCCCAGGTTTTGGCTATACTAAGAATCCTTCAGCTCCGGCACAGCTTCAGAACCCTTCGGATAAGAAGATTATGAGTTTAGGAGAGTCTCTTGCTTTGTTAACTCGTAACAATGTGCAGTTTCAGCAATCTGTCGCTCAAGGTTTAGAAGAAAATAAGAGAATAGGTCAGACTAACTCTCAGGTTATTTCCGAGTTGAAAACCCAGGTTAGTCAGATAAATGAGTCTTTAAGAGAAAGAGGTAAGTTTCCTAGTCAGACTCAACCCAACCCTAGAGGAAGTAATGAAATAGGTGAAAGACCATCCTAACATGTAAATGCTATTAAAACCCTTAGGAGTGGTAGAGTGATAGACAACAAGGTTTCCATGCCTGATAGTGAACATGTTTTAGTTCACCCTTCTGAACCAGAAACTGAGGAGACTGATAGAGTCTCTAAACAGACCAATGAGGGTCATATTGAGCCCGACTTTGTTCCCAGAGCCCCATTCCCACAGCTGCTAGTTCCAACTAAGAGGGAGTCCAACTTTAATGATATATTGGAGGTTTTTAAGCAGGTAACTATCAACCTTCCATTATTAGATGCGATTAAGAAGATTCCCGCTTATGCCAAGTTTCTTAAGGATATGTGTATGCGAAAGTGAAAACTTAGTGTTCAGAAGAAATCCTTCCTAGCTAGTCATGTGAGTTCTATTATTCAGAATACCACTACTCCTAAGTATAAAGACCCAGGGTCCCCTACTATTTCTTGCACAATAGGTAAATACCGTGTCGAGAAAGCTTTGCTTGACTTAGGAGCCAGTGTGAACTTACTTCCATACCATGTGTACCTTAAGCCAGGACTTGGTGAGATGAAACCTACCCAGATGACACTTCAGTTAGCTGATAAGTCCGTTAAAATTCCTCGTGGTGTGATCGAGGATGTTCTTATAGAGGTCGACAAGTTTATATATCCTGTGGATTTTGTTATCCTAGATACACAACCTGTCCCTGACCCAGAGAACCAGATACCAGTGATTTTAGATCGCCCGTTTTTAGCTACATCCAATGCGATCATCAACTGTCGAAACGGTATTATGAATTTATCTTTTGGTAATATGACTATTGAGCTGGACATTTTTAATATTAATAAGCTACCCTCTGAACTAGATGACTCGAACATAGAAGAGGTGAACATGATAGTAACATTAGTCGAGGAGTCATTACCAAACACTTTGTTAGAAGGTCCATTAGAAAAATGCCTAGCTCACTTTGGGATTGATTTTGATGATGATAATATGATTAATGAGGTAAATGCTCTGTTAGATTCAACCCCTTTGTCAGACACTAGTAATGGATGGAAACCTAAGTTCGAACCACTAACATTTTCTAAGTATATCCTAGTTCCTTCTTTATAAGATCCTCCTAAGTTGGACCTTAAACCATTATCAGATACCCTGAAGTATGTGTTTTTAGGCCCATCTGAAACTTTACTTGTGATTATAGCATCCGACTTGGATAGTGATCAGGAAATTAGGCTAGTAACCGTCCTTCAAAACAACAAGGAAGCTTTAGGTGGACCATAGCATACATTAAGGGTATACGTCCTACTGATTGTATGCATCATATCTATTTAGAGAGTTACACCAAACATTCTAGGGATATGCAACGTCGACTGAACCCTAATATGAAAGAATTAGTTCGAACCGAGGTTCTTAAGCTGTTAGATGCAGGCATTATCTACCCCATTTCAGATAGTAAGTGGGTCAGCCCCGTTCAGGTTGTTCCCAAGAAATCCGGTATTAGTGTAGTCCAGAATGAGAATAATGAATTAATCCCAACCCGGGTGACCACGTGTTGGCGTGTCTGTATTGACTATAGAAAATTGAACAAGGTCACTAGGAATGACCACTTTCCCCTTCCCTTCATCGACCAAATGCTAGAGAGATTAGCTGGACGTAGCCATTATTACTTTTTAGATGGATACTGCGGTTATAATCAGGTTGTTATTGCCCCAGAAGACCAAGAGAAAACCACTTTTACCTGTCCCTTTGGTACCTTTGTATATAGACGCATGCCTTTCGGGATTTGTAATTCCCCTGCGACCTTTCAGCGTTGTATGTTGAGCATATTTTCTGACATGGTAGAACGATTCTTAGAGGTCTTTATGGATGATTTTTCAGTGTTTGGTTAGTTTTTCGATGAGTGCTTGCATCATTTGTCATTAATTTTGACTAGGTGTAAGGAAAATAATTTAGTGCTTAATTGGGAGAAATGTCACTTCATGGTTCGTTCAGGAATTGTTCTAGGGCATATCGTATCTTCGAAGGGTATAGAGGTAGATAGAGGTCCCAAAACTGTAAGATATATTAGGTCATTCTTAAGGCATGCAGGTTATTATCGTCGATTTATTAAGGATTTTAGCTTGATTTCTAGACCTCTTTGCAATTTGCTTGAAAAAGACGTTAAGTTTGTCTTTGATGATGCTTGTTTAGAGGATTTTGAGAAGCTTAAGAATTTACTCACTACCGCCCCCATAGTCCAGGCACCCAACTGGAACTTACCCTTTGAGGTCATGTGTGATGCTTCAGATTATACTATTGGTGTTGTGTTAGGTCAGCGAGAAAACAAATTACTTCATATGATTTACTATGCTAGCAAAACTTTGAATGATGCCCAGTTGAACTATACCACCACCGAGAAGGAACAGTTAGCCATTGTGTTTGCCTTAGATAAGTTTAGACCCTATCTCTTAGGTTCTATGATCGTGATATATACTGATCATGCTGCTTTGAAATACCTTTTGTCTAAAAAGGATACGAAACCTAGATTGATTAGGTGGATCCTTTTGTTGCAAGAGTTTCTCCAGACATTAGAGAAAAAAAGGGTTCCGAAATGTAGTAGCAGGCCATTTGTCTAGGCTAGTTGATGATTCCCTTCCTATAAGGGATAGCTTCCCTGATGAACAACTGTTCTTTGTTCCCAAATTACCTTGGTATGCAAATATACTGAACTATCTTGTTACTTGTCGAATGCCCCAACATTGGGCTAAAGAAGATCGTTATAGGTTTTTAGCCGAGGTGAAGCACTTCTTTTGGGATGATCCTTATTTGTTTAAGTATAGTCCATACCAGATTATATGTATACCTGAGAGTGACCAGTCCAGTATTATTTCCTTTTGTCATGATCATGCTTGTGGGGGTCACTTTAGTGCTAAGAAGACTGTTTCTAAGATATTGCAGTGTGGATTCTATTGGCCTTCGTTGTTTAAAGAATCCCATAGTCACTGTGTTACTTGTGAGCGTTGCCAGAAGTTAGGAACCATTTCCCGTATGAACATGATTCCCTTGAACCCTATTTTAGTTGTTTAGGTCTTTGATGTGTCGGGTATTGACTTTATGGGTCCGTTTCCTGATTCTTTTGGTAACCTATATATCCTTGTCGATGTAGACTATGTCTCTAAGTGGATTGAGGCGGTTGCGTGTAGATTCAATGACCATAGGGTTGTGATTGAGTTCTTGAAAAATAATATACTTACACGTTTTGGTACACCGCGAGCTATAATTAGTGATGGAGGGTCGCACTTTTGTAATGGACCTTTTAGGCTTTTGATGAAGAAATACGGTATTACACATAAGGTAGCTACCCCGTATCATCCAAAGACTAGTGGTCAAGTAGAGGTTTCCAATAGGGAGATAAAGCGTATATTAGAGAAAACAGTTAATGTAAATCGGAAAGACTGATCGTCTAAGCTTACTGATGCCTTGTGGGATTACCGTACTGCGTTTAAAAACCCCACTGGAATGCCACCTTATCGACTTGTGTATGGCATGTCACTTACCTGTTGAGTTAGAACATAGAGCATACTGGGCTGTTAAGCAGCTAAATTTTTCACTAGACAAGACTGGAGCCCATAGGAAACTCCAGCTCAATGAGTTGGAAGAGATTCGCAGAGATACATACGATAGTGCTAAGGAGTATAGGAACAAAATGAAACTTGTGCATGATAAGAATAGTTTAAGAAAGTCATTTTCTCCAGGTCAAAAAGTTCTTCTATATGATACCCGCTTGTATTTTTTTCCCTGGGAAGTTACGTTCTCGGTGGACGGGTCCTTTTATTGTTCGCACTGTCTTTCCTCATGGAGCTGTTGAGATTGAGATACTGATGTAATTTTAAGGTGGTAAGTAAGGTTGTTGTTCACTCGGACTTGTGTAGACTCGATTTTAGACTCAAAAATAGAAAACACTAAAAATAAAGAAAATATATTCACAAAAGTTTATCACAGTATCGAGAGGTACTGAGACTCAGGATTCCACCAAATTCCATTCATGCGACTCAAATAATAATTCCAATCAATTATAGTTCAAATAATAAAAATATGGACTCTTGTTCTTTGCCAAAAATAGATTTTTGAAAAGCAATGACTGTAAATCAAAAGCATGATGTATCAAAAATACATAGACCAAGCATACACCATCAAACGAAATCACACCCATTCAATAAAAATCATAAATCAATTAAATATCAATGCAAATAGTCATAAAAGAATTATTAGAATTACCACATGCGTGAAATAGGTCTTCCTCCATCATCCCAGTATTAGGGTTTAGCTTCTCATATCAAAAACAGGCTCAAAAGAATAAATCATGGCTCAAAAGTTGTTTTTATTGAAGAGATGATATGATTCAGTGAATATGCAACGACGTACTGGCGTTACAGAGTTCACTGTTACAGGAGGTGTGGCTAACTGAAGATTAATGTGGATGTTCAGCTGTTACAGAGAGAATGATGTAGCACTGTTGCGAATTTGAGACGTTGTTCTTCGTTGCAACGCTTGTTCTTCAGCAGCAGCAGCAGCAGAGACAGGCTTCCTGTAATCTCCGATTCTCTCCTCCTTAGCTCTCCTTTCGACCCCAAACTCTCGACACCCCTTCTTGAGACCCTAGGAAACCTATTTATACACCACAAGGCGATTAAATCTCTCCCAAATCGCTTCGAAATCTCTTCTTTCCTTCCTTGGCAGTCACGGCAATAATTCCTTCCAGAAACTGTTTTACGCGTTTCTGAGCTTTTCCACTTATCTCAAACTCTTCCTTATATATATATATATGTATCTTTGGAAAGAGTTTACTTGCCTTTAATCTCCTTGAATAACAGATTTTGAACCCATGAAGCCGTGTTTCCTTATTTGACTTTGATTCCAATTCCCGGCTATTCTAGCCCAAGTTGATCGGTCCAATTGCTTCTAATGAACTTGTTAAGTCATATCAAGTCCAGCCCAATCAATTTCAGCCCTTTAGTCTCCAAAAAACTCGATCAAAACTCTAACCCTAAATCTGCCCGTGAAAGCCATGTTTTCCCGCCAAAATAGTATTTTAAATGTCAAGGGGAAAGGTTACCCATTATCCGGGCTGCTGGGGTCCGCATAACACTTATCCCTTGGGTGCCTTTTGTAATTTTTCTTTGGATGTTTTCAACACTTCTTCGGGGTTCCTCTGAGGTATTTCTGGGGCGCTTCCGGTACTCTATCAATGGAGGTCCAAACGCCGCATTCTCAGCCAATTTCGCCGTAAAACCTTATTCTTCTAAAAACACCTACAAATAAATAAAATAACCAAATAAGTATAAAATCGAGCACTAACAATATATACAATTGGGACAAATTAGACACATAAATGCGTCTATCAAATACCCCCAAACTTATTATTTGCTAGTCCCGAGAAAATCAAATAGAAAATAAAATCCTAACTCACTGTCGCAGGCATCGTCGATTGCATTTAGCGTATGCAATAAGCCTTTAAACCCCTAGGTGTCCCTAGTGGCCGAGTTATAGTCTCGGGAGGGCTTACAAGAGATATACCCACAAATACTCCAGACCTTAGCTATCTACGCAGAACCTTGGAAGGCACTAAAGAATCTTCTTGGTTGGCATACTTATTGACTACAGGAAGAAGTACCCTGATGCGAAATTCCAATTGATGTACACGAGTTTGCACTCAAGCATACTAAAATTCATATAAAGTGACAGAGCTCTACTCAAATAGTTTCACTATGGACATCAATATCCGGAGTCAAAACTAATCACATGGATAGATCATGAAGATGGATATAGAAAAACATAGATGGTTTTGATGTTTACTAAGTGAACGGCGTTTCCCATATCTGTCTGAAGGATTCCGCCAAAATGAACCTATCCTAATGGATTGAGATACCGGTCTGACTAATATCAACACTGCTGGCATATACAAGGGAACCAGTGGTCGATAACCTAACTCTAAGTCAACAGAACTGGCATATACAAGGGTACCAGTGGTCGACTTTATTGAATTTGTTCCTTTTGGTCAAATGGTCTGGTCTCAATTTTTTTCTTTTTCTTTTTTTTTTTTTAATCTCTTTTTGGTAACTACCATTTTTTTTCATCTCTTTTTTTTTCTCTTTTTCTTTTTCAACTTTTTTTTTTGTTTTTTTTGTATCTCAATCACTCTAATTCACCCTAGCATTGGTAACAACTTGAATCGTGAGCCCCACCTAATCACTTAGAGAAACATAGTTTAAAAACAAAATAAAATAAAAATAGAAGTGAAAAGGACTCAACGAGATATGGTGAAACTATCATGTTATTTCTAACACCTGAGCTATGTGCTTTTATGAATAGACTCTTCTAGATGTTGCCATCTAATCAGATTGGTTCCTCAACTCCTACAACCAAAATGCTTCCATCCACTTAGATTGGTTAGTGCTATCCTTAGAGAAACCACAGTCATGAGACGGACCAAATACCAAAAGCCAGACTAAAAGCCAAAAAAATTTGGTATTCTGGGTGTTCAAGCGCAATGGGGGACGACCAAAATTTGGTGAAGCGTAACTTATACGAACGCTTGGTGCAGACGGAACTTATACTCACGTTTCTTGACCGAGCGTTCTTTAAAATATACGTCTGAATGAAACGGAGTTATTACGTGCGCCTGATTGAGGCGTAAGTATAGTTCACGCCTAACATGGGACGGCGATGGGAAGTGCGTCTACTGGGACGGAGAAGTTATGTGCGTCTGATACATACGGAGATAGAAAGTGCGTATGAGTCGGGCGGACATAGAAGGTGCGTCTGGGTAGGGCGGATATGGAAGGTGCGTCTGTGTTGGGCGGACATAGAAAGTGCGTCTAGTTCAGGCGTAGATGGATTGTGCGTCTAGTTCAGGCGTAGATGCAATGGCAGAACCAGTCAAGTTTTTGAGCATGTTAAGCTCTACCAAAGCTGGAACTGTAGTCTTCAACACATTCCTCACTACTTCATCCTTGATAATTGCCTCGCAGACAACCGACTTACCACGTCCTTCAATCCAGTTTACAGCAGCTGGTTTCTTATCGGAACAAAAGTTCCCTACAAATGAATCCAAAGAAAAATCAAAAACCATAGATGCACAAAAAAAAAAAGTGATACATCACCAAATTATAAGTAAAACTTTCCATCTCAAACTTCATACGTCAAACCCTAAATCTCAAATTAACACAACTTTACCGTTGTAAAAGAATAGAATCTCAATTACGTACACAAATCTAACCACCGACAGATTCAAATCAAAATCAAATCAAAATTTTGCTAAATTGAGGTCATAATGAAAACGATAAATTTAACCCAAATAAAACGAAACTTCCGATCAAAATTAGCAAAAACCTGACACTCAACAAATTCACGGAACTGTACAAATCTCATAAAGGGGAAAAAAAAAACTTACTTGTTAAAAACGTGAGCCAAGGTATCGAAATTGTTAAGATCTTCCATAAAGAATTTGAGCTCAGAAGCTCTTTTTGCAGTTCCAAACCTAACAACAGGTGCTCTTGTCATAGCCTCTTTTTCTTATGTCTTTGTTATCAACGACGGTCTTCATTTGATGGAGATTTGTGATGGAAGAAGGGAGTGGTGGTTTGCTGGTGGTGATGGTGTTTCGCCGGCGAGTGTCCATGAAGGGGACTTACTCCGGCAAAAGAATTGAAGGTGAGTAAGAAAGAGAAAGGAGGATTGTTAATTTTGTGTTTTCTAATTGGGGGAAATTGAAAGTGAGGAGGGGACGTCTGGGTGTACGCCTGATAACAGACGCTCGTAATACATGTGCCCAAAGCAGGCGTAAATTAAAGTTGCGTCTTCTAACAAACGCTCACAATACGTGTGCCCATTCCAGACGCTCATAATACATGCGCATCACACAGACGCTCATAATACATGCGCCTCACACAGGCGCACGTAATACATGCGCCCAACCCAGGCGTTTTTAATAACTGCGCCCCATTGGGACGTACATTCTAATTACGCCTGCTATGGGGCGTATGTTTTATCTCCGTATGGCCCGGCGGTGTTTATAAATACGCCTAATTCAAACGCTCTGTATACATCCGCCCCAATATCATAAGTTCTTTATACATGCGCCCGGTGTGAAGCGCCCACTATACTTCCGTCTCGATTCATACGCTCGTAATAACCCCGTCCCACTATTGATCATTTTCGTCTGGGTTGGCGACCACATTTGGTCACAAACCCTAATTCTCTGGACTAAATATGGCTTTACTCCTCACCATTGCGGTACTTTCTGGGACCAGATTTGGGTTAGTACCCAAATTTGGTCGTGACTGTAGTTGCTCTTAATATGCATAAATTTCTAGGCTCTGGAGTTTATTAATGCAACTAAAAAGTTTTTCCCATGCCCCCAAACTTAAATCTAACATTGTCCTCAATGTTCTAAAGATAAAATTAAAAGCATGAACAAGGAGAAACTGTTACCATTTGAAGCAAAAGAGATAAGGAAAGATATTACCGTGTCGCATGAATGTTGGGTTACCTCCAAACAAGTGCTAAGTTTAAAGTCTTCAGCCAGACTAAGAAAGGATTAGTCACCTCATAGAATCATAAAGTAATAGCCGAAATTTCTGTGGGTCATCAAAACCAAATAGAGCTATCACAAATAAAAGGAATCTGCAACCTGCCAAGAAAATTAACAAATAAAGCGCACCCTTGTCTAGTTTCCTGTTTAAGACAACTACATCTAGCTGTGGTTCAGGTTCGGGTTCTATAACTGGGTCCAAATAATATATTTTCATGGGTTGAAATTCCTCAAAGCTAAGATCCGGTTCAGGTATTAGAGTCTGAAGAAACTCAATTAAAAATTTAAAAGCACATAATAATCACCTGAATAATTGAGGATCCTTAAAGTCAATCAGTTTTGACTCACACAATCGACCACGATGAAACTGGTGGTCAATCTTAAGCAAATGTATCGAACCTAATCTCTTAAAGTAATTAGGTTTAGTCTCAAAACTAAATAATTGACACATCTGAAATTTATACGTTCCCACAATTGGTTGAAAAATATTTGGTGGGAAAACAAAGTCGATCTTGGTATCATAGCCTGGTCTAACCACATCAACCAGAGGATGGGTTTCTAATAACTGAACTTCGTTATGGACATCACTAGGTTCAGGAAAACGTGTATGAAGATAATCTTGTAAAATGGTTGAGGCAGATATGTCAAGACCCAAGTGAGGGACCTTTCTAAGAGTTAAATCACATGGAGAATGATAATCACCCCCAAACTTGGAGTTTTGGGTGTCTCTAGATAGACTAGCTACAATTTCCCTAATTTCTAGATCATCAGAATCATGAAAAATGGTCAATTGCTTCTTCTAGGTTATACTCAGGTGATGCCTCCTCACACATGTTTAAATGCTCTACGAGTTCGTCTTCTTCGTCTAAGACTATTGTTTCTAAATCGCTAGACTCTAAAATGATATTCTCAGAATAACTCGTTCCTCTAAACCATTATCGACTTCGTAATCAAAATGAAATACTACATCGTCTAAAACGGGGGTACCTCTAGTCATATCCTCTTCCTTTTGAATAGGTGAATAATTACTAAAAGTTATTTGGATTTGAACTAGAAACATTATCACTATTAAGCTCAATCGGAGTAACAAATTCCTGATCATCATGCCTACTTATTTCAAATTCTTCATCAACACTATCCTCATCATAATCATCATTATAATAACATGAAAATGGTTGAACCTCATCTAAACAAGTAGTGTTACCAATTTTATCCTCGTCATCTTGATTATGTGAATAACTGTCTTCATTTTCAAGGGTATTAATAGAAACGCTATATTGGAAATTAAGACTATCTTGAGCAGTTCTGTTCTGGGCCTCTAATAAAAGCTTTTGAATCGACTCACATGACTTCCTTATGGTATCGTGTATAGAAGGTTCACTCATGGGTGCATTTTGTTTATTCATTTCTAACACAAACCTATTTGTATTCTCAGTTAATTGTTTGAGAGACTCTTCTAGAGGAAGAACAGGTTCAGAAGGATCATAATAGGGACTAGTTTTCAACATTTTCATTATATTGTCCAAAGACGAGGAACTAGTACTATAATAATCCTTATTTTCTTGCTCGTATGACCGGTGTATGTGTGTATAGTAATTGGTCTCACCATGGTATGAGCCGTAACCTTGAAAAGATTGATGTTCCCAATCACTATTCATACTATGGTTAAAATTGTAACGTCCATTTTGATACTCAGTCGGATATTCATTGTATTGGCTATTGTGATACCAGTTCGATATTCTATTGCAGGGGTGTGAGTTGTCACACAAAATAAAACCCACTGACAGGGGATTCGTGGGTGGATATAATCTTACCTCCCGTACCAGACGGGCGATGAACCGTTGAAGTGGACTCAGGCCACCGACTATGATGTCAGTGTACGAACCCGAGGGGCCGAGACAGTATCGTAACTGTCGTCCTTCCATGCAAACAGTTTATATTTAATCTTAACCCTTCCGTAGGGTTTTAAAAAAAAACAATGTCCAAAGTACAATGTCCAAGTGTCCAAAAAGAAAAGAAAAATTACAAAAAATAAAACCCTATTTACAGTTTCTAAAAATAAACCAAAATAACTATATACAAAATTTTATTCTTCACTCCTTTTGGATTCCTCTTTTCTTTCCTTCTTGGCGATGCTTTCCTTTTATAGCACCTTTTCTTTCCTTGTAGCTTCGCTCGAAATCTAAAAAGAATCAAAAAATACCAAAGGCGTAAAAGAGAACAAAAATTCTAAAAGAAATAAAATAAATCTAAAACCTAAAACCTAATACAAATCCGCGTCGGCGGCGCCAAAAATTGATGTAGTTTTAAAAGTGGTAGTAAAGTTCGTTCAACTCGGACTCGTGTAGACTCGATTTTAGACTCGAAAATAGAAAACACTAAAAATAAAGAAAATATATTCACAAAAGTTTATCACAGTATCGAGAGGTACTGAGACTCAGGATTCCACCAAATTCCATTCATGCGACTCAAATAATAATTCCAATCAATTATAGTTCAAATAATAAAAATATGGACTCTTGTTCTTTGCCAAAAATAGATTTTTGAAAAGCAATGAATGTAAATCAAAAGCATGATGTATCAAAAATACATAGACCAAGCATACACCATCAAACGAAATCACACCCATTCAATAAAAATCATAAATCAATTAAATATCAATGAAAATAGTCATAAAAGAATTATTAGAATTACCACATGCATGAAATAGGGCTTCCTCCATCATCCCACTATTAGGGTTTAGCTTTTCATATCAAAAACAGGCTCAAAAGAATAAATCATGGCTCAAAAGTTGTCTTTATTGAAGAGATGATATGATTCAGTGAATATGCAACGACGTATGGCGTTACAGAGTTCACTGTTACAGGAGGTGTGGCTAACTGAAGATAAATGTGGCTGTTCAGCTGTTACAGAGAGAATACTGTAGCACTGTTGCGAATTTGAGACGCTGTTCTTCGTTGCAACGCTTGTTCATCAGCAGCAGCAGCAGCAGCAGAGACAGGCTTCCTGTAATCTCCGATTCTCTCCTCCTTAGCTCTCCTTTCGACCCCAAACTCTCGACACCCCTTCTTGAGACCCTAGGAAACCTATTTATACACCACAAGGCGATTAAATCTCTCCCAAATCGCTTCGAAATCTCTTCTTTCCTTCCTTGGCAGTCACGGCAATAATCCTTCCAGAAATTGTTTTACGCGTTTCTAAGCTTTTACACTTATCTCAAACTCTTCCTTAGATATATATGTATCTTTGGAAAGAGTTTACTTGACTTTAATCTCCTTGAATAACATATTTTGAACCCATGAAGCCGTGTTTCCTTATTTGACTTTGATTCCAATTCCCGGCTATTCTAGCCCAAGTTGATCGGTCCAATTGCTTCTAATGAACTTGTTAAGTCATATCAAGTCCAGCCCAATCAATTTCAGCCCTTTAGTCTCCAAAAAACTCGATCAAAACTCTAACCCTAAATCTGCCCGTGAAAGCCATGTTTTCCCGCCAAAATAGTATTTTAAATGTCAAGGGGAAAGGTTACCCATTATCCGGGCTGCTGGGGTCCGCATAACACTTATCCCTTGGGTGCCTTTTGTAATTTTTCTTGGGATGTTTTCAACACTTCTTCGGGGTTCCTCTGGGGTATTTCTGGGGCGCTTCCGGTACTCTATCAACGGAGGTCCAAATGCCGCATTCTCAGCCAATTTCGCCGCAAAACCTTATTCTTCTAAAAACACCTACAAATAAATAAAATAACCAAATAAGTATAAAATGGAGCACTAACAATATATACAATTGGGACAAATTAGACACATAAATGCGTCTATCAGACACCGGATGGTAGTAGTTCTTCGAAGGTTAACGGTCAGAGATTTAAACCCTTTTTAGAGCCCTTTCCTACAGGTGATGTTGAGGAGGTCCTTCTGGAGGACCCTGTTTACCCTTGATTGACCATCGAGGCGATTGTATGTTTTATATTAGTTTTTGATTTCTCTCTTCACCCAGGTACTATCTTTCCGACTTCTCCTCGTGTTATTTTACTTTTGGTACTGCTCTTTCATTAGAAACATTGAGGACAATGTTAGATTTAAGTTTGGGGGTGGGGAAGAACTTTTTAGTTGCATTTTTGAAACTTCTAGCGTCACATAGTATCCGGTTAGCTAAGTTTACATATGGTTTTTCACCGAAAAGATGGAAATTGGAATTGCTAGGGACAACATTCTTCTGAGACATTAGAGAAAAAGACATTTAGATCTTTGACATTCAAGAGAGAACTTGTTCCTTTTAGAGGGTAACCGTGATGGACCTAACCATCCATGATGGAAAGGCAAGTAGGTCAGAAGGAAATGCCAGAAAGACAAAGCAACATCACAATGTAGTCTTAGTTACTGGATTACGACTCTCTCTCACTAGAAACTTATTATCATCAACAAGTGGAGTGACATAAAAATCTATGAAGAAAGTTGAAGACGTTTAAGGTTTAGAAGCAACAATTCAAAAAAATCAAAGTTGAAGATTGAGTTACAAGAGCAAAGAAAATCAAACGATATACGTTGTTAAAGTTCATGATACCCAGACATTACAAGTTGTGAAGATCCAAGTTCTAAAGTCCTTCTCTAATGGCCATGTAAATTGTTGTCTTGTTATTTTGGTTTCCAAAAAAAAAAAAAAAAGGTACATTTAAATTTTGTTTAATAAGGCCATAGGGAAGTAGAAATCTATAAGGAAGTTTCAAGCAAGAATCAAAGAGAAGAATTAATTGTCAAGGTTCTACGAAGTTCGAGAGTTTATCATCAACAGTTGAAGACCAAAGAAGATGTTGTTTCTACTGAGCACTATGAGAGAGTCGAGGAGAGATGCATATTGGTTGCTTTGTTAGTCTGCTTTCCATCTGGCACAAGATCTTTCTAGCACTGGTTCAATCCATCACACGTAATTAGTATAGCTGTGTAGCGGATATCTCTTTATCTAGAAGTGTTGCGGATGTGTCTCCCTTATTCTTTGTGTAGCTTTAGAGATGGCATCTTTAATTTCTCTGGCATTCTAGTTACTTGGAGATAGGTTGAGAATCTGTATGTCCTCATAGCTCTTTGGATACTTGTGACCAATTAGAAGTCATGGTTTTGTGGGTACACCTCTGGTAAACCCTCCCGAGACTATATCTCGGTCACTAGGGCCACCTAGTGAGTTAGGCTTTTATTTTTATTAGTTTTTCTCGAGGACTAGCAAATAATAGGTTTGGGGGTATTTGATAGACACATTTTTGTGTCTAATTTGTCCTCAATGTTTCGTATTGTTAGTACTCGTTTTTTTACTTATTATGGTGTTTTTATGTTTGTGTAGGTGTTTTTGGAGAAATACACTTGTGTGGAAAAAGTTGCTCAAAAAGTGCTATTTGGACCCCCGGAGGACATTTGCTATACCGACCCCAGATTTGGCTAAGGGGCATCCAGGGTTATGCATAGCCCAAATTCATCCTCAGCACCCAATTACTAAGGGGCACACTACCTGCTATTCGCACCCCCATAGCGCCACCTGTTATTCGCACCCCTGGTTTGGTTAGGGGGACACCTTCTCTTTCGTTTAAAAAGAAAAAATTGGCGGGAAAACTTTGTACTGAACTGGCAGATTTTAATCAAGATTTTGACGACGTTATACAGAATTAAATGGCTGAAACTTCGTGGGTAGTTGTGATTTTTCATAACAGGCATGTTATGGGTGTTCGTTTGGATCAGAATTGGCTGAATCGTGTCATGGAGCAAAACAGAGGAGTATGTGAAAAGGGGGAAGATTTTCACCCGTCTGTCGTTGCTGGGAGAGTTTCGAATGTGCTGGGAGAATGCTAGAGGCTTGTAAGAGTTAAACAAGGAGAGTTTGCAGCTGTAAAACGCGTAAGAAGCTAAAACAAGAAAGAAAATATCCGAAAATATTTTCTTTCACTGCTGAGAATTTGTGAAGTTATGGAGGAGATTCGATGCATCTTTCGGGTACAAATAGAGTCCTTTGGGTCATATAAGGGGGGACAGAGAGTTTGGGAATGATTTGGAACATCACAGAGGCGAAATACGATCACCAGAGAAACCTTCTTCTGCTGCTGCTCATCTGAAGAACACGAAGAACAGACCATCCAAGACAGTCGTTTTTCAACAGTGGAAACGACACACATGCGTGGGTCGAGAGCTACATAATCATCGACAGTACTGTTCTATCGTTCTTTGGTTTGTAACAATTATAGGCGTTACAAACCCGATTTTGAAGTATTTCTCCCTTTTCATCATTTGTAAACACCATTTGAGCAATGAAATCAACTTTTGAGCGTGTTTCCAACATGATAATGAGATAAATCTCCCACAACCAAGGCAATGAGGAAGCTATTTACGCATGAATAATCGGTAACTATTTTATTTTCTCTAATTTATAATTTATAATTCACTCAATCACTGCTTTTGCAGAGTTTTAAATTGTTGGCATAATTTTCTTAATTAGTTGTGATTCAATATGATAGATTATACTTTGTTTAGTCAATTGATAATCTATGCTTAGGGAATACAAATGATATTTGAGAATTTTCCTGATTATTTGTGAATTAAGAAATAAGGGACTTAAAAGATAATTAGAGTTTTAGATTATTTGCCATAATTTATTCATGTGTGATAGTGGAATCAGTGTCTTGGTTATTCCTAATAATCTTGAATTAAGTTTTGTTTGTTTTTAAATTTCATTAAATCAAAAATCTTTTGCTTTCACAAGTCTCAACGAATCTATTACTACTACAACAACTTAAAATTCCATCAATAGGACTTTGTAAATCCAACATGGGAATGAAAAATATGATATGCAAAACTAATAAATCTAAAAACAAAAGGTATAGAGATACAAAACCGATGGATTTCCTCCCACGCAACGCTTGGATTAACGTCGTCAGCCCGACGTTATTGTTATCGTACACCAGTAATCTGAAAATTCGGTAATCCTTCCAAAAAACAATATGCAATTCAAATAATAGCTTCACAAAAAGCTTAGCACAAAATATAAATGTTGAAGCTATCACATTATTGAAGTTTCCCCCACACTTAGTCCTTTCTACACTCGAAAGTGGATAGAAAACATAGAATTCGGGAACTTCAAAAGGTTCCTCAGCTAGGTGACCTACATAATACTATAATCAAACACATCAAGTGGTGGATACTTAGAAGAAAAATAATCCGTTAAAAATTTAGAAGCACACAACTCCAATCCTAAGTTGATGAGCTGTCGTAGGCTCAACAAATTAATAAAGATATTTCCCATTAATTAACTTGTAATATAGCGGTAATAAGAGATCGTTCCCACAGAAAGCTGTGTAATTGATAGGTTATTTGAAATAGCAAACCAAAGTAAATAGCAAAGGGGGGTTGTTTTTAAGATTAATGAAAAGATAATAATAAATAAAAGAGATGATCAAGGAATCCTTCTCCATTACCAAGCGATAACTGGATTAGAATACTTATCTATCATTCGTAAGAACCATTCATCACTAACCGTAGAATAATAGCTAGAGCAGTATTATCCTCAAAGTTCCTTGTGTAACCGGATACCGAAGCGCTCGCATATCAGGTACTATCCAAGTGAACCAAGTAGTAGCGCACCCAAGGTGTAACCCAATCGGAAGCTTTAAGTTATGTGAACTTAGGTTGATCCTAGCAGTTAGACTCTTAGTGCAAGGTCCACTTACTAGTGTTGTCTTCACACAAGATTGCTCCACAGAATCTCTCTGCGAGGTCTCGTGTTCTATACTTGTGTAGGAGTTGCACGGCAATTACGGATCGCTCCAAATCTCTACTAGAAATAGAACAATCAATATACTGATCTAGTAGGCCTCCCAAATCAATATAAGAATCACTCATAAACCCTAGATATGATAAATAAAAACGATGATAATAAAAACTCTCAATAAATTTTTATTTTTAATAAAGCTTCACGCTTAGAACATTGAATTCATCCTTAATCAAAAAAGGATTTATCTACTCATATTATAAAGAAGATGATAATGGTGGTTTCCCCCTAAAAGGGTAAACCCTTGGTTTTGATGTTGAATAAATCCTAGTTTCTAATAATATGAGATTGATGACATATCCCATTTTACATAACCTAATACCTTTTTCTAGGTTTACATTACTTGGCGTCCAAATATTTAGTTCGGTTCAAGAACCCGACCCAAAAACACGAACTAGAGACCCCAAACGTGCCCTTAGGCCTTCCAAGGTGTGCATACACGTTTTCATACTTGTTAAGTATCCATACCGGTATGCTTACCTCAAATTACAACATAAATTTTCGGACTTAAAGTATGCGTACCCGTTTGCATACTTTACTATCTTTGGTATTCGATAAAAACTCGTTTTGGCCACAACTTCTTCGTCCGAACTCGGAATGACCTCATTCTTTTTATATTTCAATTCTCTTCAAGATGGTGATGATAAATCCTTAATTTGAATGAGTTAAGCTTGGTCTTTGGCCCGTCTCTTGATTTTGAGCGTTTTGATCATTTTCGTCACACTTCTCCCACTTCTCTTGGACTTGGACACTTGGATACTTGGAATACTTCTCTTCCTAGCAATTTTCAGCACTTTGTAGCTACTTTTTGGATGATTCAACTAATAGAGGCACATAAGAGAAAACAAGAGTAATAGTAAGAAAATATGCAAGAATAATAACTAAAGGAAGTACGGAATATATACTAAAATCATATGAATTATGCAATTATCACAGTCACACCAATATCAAACCGGTCATACCAAAAAATAACTAAGGCATTGTGATTATTTATACCAAGATACATAACCAAAGTTGAGACCGATTCTACCATCTCACACATATTGGTCATCCAAAGATTTGCAATGAATAGCCGGACCAATAAACCTATTGATTTCCCTTTCGATCTACGAAACCTGTTCATGGATGTACTTCCTTTAAAGAAATGTAAAACATTGTTTCTTAGGATGAAATATTCACCATAACCTATTCACATAACAATAACAATATATACAATATTATGTCGATGTCATATCTACGGAGTTCAAAAGATAAGTGTTATACTTCGTAGTCTAATTCCCCAATACTATGATCATACTATTATGATCATGTCACATCACTAGAGTATTATAAAATATGTACAGCATATACAGCTTCACAGTTCTGTTTTCAATATAGCACGACTTGAAAACGTTAGGAATGAATCAGTTCAAGTAAATATTACTAACCTCAAGTGGAAGGATGATGTCGTCGTTTTAATTCGTTACTTCTTCACATTCTTCAGGTCTTCGGAGCAATACTTGTGTGTCTCAATATTCCTAAACTTTCTAGTCTAACCTAGACGAATTTGACTCTAGTATTTACTCAAGCTACTCTAGATGAGTTTGTTACTAAAATATGACAACCAAACTTGACATACCAACGCTTGGTGAGTTCAACCTTGATATTTCTCTAACAATAATGATTTCAGGGATAAAGTGAAGAACTTCGTATCTAAGAATGATTTCAAGTGTCAAATCAATGAATATTTAGATGACAAAACTAACTATGAACACTCGTCGGCTCAGTCAAAAAGTACTCTGAGTAAACTGAGGACAAAACTTAGTGAGTTAACAAACATTTCTAAAGACTTAGAAAAACTAAATGATCAGCAAAGTATAGGCACTTACTTAAAATGTGTGATAAAATTTGAAATGCCAGTGCCTTTTAGTATACGTTCATTCATAAAATTTATGAAGGTTTCTCATCCACCCATTAAGAGAATTATAAGGGTTAATTTTACCCCTCCGTTTAGGAAGGCTAGCATTCTTTTTTTTTTTTGATGCAAAAGCATTTTCGTTGATTAAGTAGAAGTATTACTGTTGATAATGTCACCATTTACCCATTCCAGAATGTCTTGGGGATAATTTCCTGTAAGATCAATATTCACTCTATTGGTTCTAGCTTTCTTAGCTATTTTATCAGCTACCCCATTCTTAATCCTATTAACTGACTAACACTTACAATTTTCATAACTTGCTAACATAAATTTGATGTCAAGGATAGTACCTTGATTCATGCAGTGAACATAAAGAGTTTATTCATTTACTGACTTAACTAAGATCTCACTATCAGACTCGAAAATGACATTATTGTAATATCTTTCAATTGCCATATCCACTGCATCTTTCATTGCTAGACATTCCATTTGTTCCACCTCTTGATCAGGTATCATTCCTCCATCGATGAAAGTTCCTTTTGCTCCAAAACAGTTTCCTGCAAAATTCCTAACTATCAGTCAAATTCCTCTTGTAAGATTTTGCTTTAAGAAATAAGCATTGCTATTAATTGTCATATAATTTATGTCTGTAGGATCCTAGTTCTGAACCTGCAATTGTAAATTAGCATTAGCCACAATAGTGTTTGAATTAGGTAGTTTACAACTATCAAGCATAGTATGTATATTCTAGTAATTTTTAATATGCTATTAGGTTTAAAATTAAAAAAGACACGAGCACATCTGTCCTTCCATATGTGTCATAAAGTAATCATAAGCAAGTTATGTCTATAACCCCTGTCACTTTGTGATGCCCATGCTTGATAATTACCTGCATCAGACCAGCTTATGATCCAGTGCGTTAAATCACCATCAGTAGATAAAATATTACTGACATTAATGTTAACTCCAAGCCATATAGATCTAGCATATGGACACTCTAAAAATAGGTGCTCAGCTGATTCTGATCTAGTATTACATATGCTACAATGAATATCTATATCCTTCTTATATCTATAGATTTTGTCTCTAGTTAGGACAATAGTCTTGAGACATTTCCAGACCAACAATTTAACCTTATATGGGGACTTGCATTTCCGGAGAGCCTTCCAAGTAGCATTAGAAACTGGCTGAGGTAGATTTCTATCAGAGTTGTGACTACAAAGGACATTGTAAGCACTTTTCACAGAGAAATTTCCCTTTTTACCTGTAAGCCAAATTAATGTATCAGAGCCATACCTAGGAATCTGTATTGCTAGAATTTTAGTAGAGGTATCAAGAGAAAAGGTAGTGAGAATGAGTTGAACATTCCAAATTCTGGTTCCTGCCAAAAATAAATCACACACAAGAGTCAAAGTTGAAACCTCTTGTGAACTGAAAGTAGGTTCATGGGGTTGGTCAAGACCAATAACCCATTTATCCAGCCAAATTTTAATTTTAGTGCCACATCTGACTGATCATAAACTGTTTTCCTTAATGATTTCTAAACATCTGTACAAACCTTTCCAAATCCAAGAATTACTTTCAAGGATCTTGTTCAAATGAAAAAAACTACTATTCCTGAAATATTTGGCTTCAAGAATTTGAATCCGCAGTTCTTCTTCCTTAGAGATAATCTTCCAATCAAGCTTCATAATTAAAGCCTCGCTGAAATTTTCTAAATTTCTAAAACCCAGACCATCTAATTCCTTGGATTTATTCATATTGGTTCAAGTTAATAAATTTATACCCTTATTACCTTTGTGTCCCCACTATAATTTTCTATGTAAAACATCTAAGTTATCAATAATAGTTCCAGGTATTTTAAAACAGTTTTACTAAAGTAGACCAACCTGCCTGATTAAGAGAGATACTTACCCAGTTATTGAGTCTAGCTTCAAATGACTGGGTTATAAGATCAAAAGATTTAACTTTTGAATGACCAGTGAGGAGAGGGGAACCCAGATAAGTTTCAGAATCATCAAAAATAGTCTTGTTGAGCTTCTGAACCAAATTCTCACAATCACCTGGACTGATATTATTGCTGAAATAGACACAAGACTTGTCAAAGTTTGGAGTCTAACCAGAAACACTACCAAATTTATACAAAATACTTAATAAACTATCAATATTGTGATTGTCAGCTTTGTAAAAATAAGAGATGAGATATAAAGGGAGCTCTTCTAGCCACTTTGATACCTTGTCTAATACCCCTAGATGGTTCATATTGTTGACAAGGTGATCCATTAAGTAGAACACTTATACTAGTAGTCGAGAGACATTGATGGATTAAACCACACAAATTATCATTAAACCCAAAATGAGATAAGACTTTCAACAAAAAAGTTCATTCAAGATTGTCAAAATCCTTAGATAAATACGATTTCAAAGCCATAGTACCACTTACACCCTCCTTATGCTTTATTGAATGAATGACTTCATGAGCTATTATGATATTATCATGTATAGCTTTCCCAGGAACAAATGATGCTTGATAAGGAGAAATTAGTTTTTTAAGAAAAGGTTTTATTCTATTGGCTAGAATTTTTGAAATTATCTTATAAGAAACATTGCACAGACCTATGGGTCTAAAGTTAATTGGATTTTTGGGGTCTTTTACCTTGGGGATAAGACAAATATAAGTTTTTTTCAAGCATTTAGGCATATAACCGGATTCAAAAAATATTGAACCACATCAATAACATCCTTACCAACTATGTGTCATTGTGTTTGATAGAAACCAGCTTGGAATCCGTCAAGACCAGGAGAACTCCAAGCTTGCATAGACTTAACAACATGAATTATTTCCTCAGCAGTTGGAATAGAAACAAGAGAAATATTATCAACATCAGATATAACATGAGGAATGATATCAAAATCATCTTCAGTGAAAACATGATTACTAGTACAAGCAATAGTACTAAAATGATTAGTAAGAAGATTGGAGACATCCTCTCTATCAGTATACCAATTACCATTAGCATCAAAAATAGTTGCAATATTATTCCTATGAAGTCTTTTTTTCACCATAGAATGAAAATACCTAGTGTTGTTATCCATGTCAAGAACATGTTTATACCTAGACTTTTCTCTATAGAAAAAATCTGAATATTGTACCAGTTTTCTAGGTATTTAGTTAGAGCGTTCAATCTCATAAATTAATCTACTCAACTAACTTCTTTTGGGGCAATATCAAGCTGATTTTGAATGTTATATATTGATTTTTTTTTAATATCTCCAAATTCAAGCATATTCCATTGAGGAAGAGATAACCTGGTACTCTGAAGTTTGTACTTAAATTTATGAGAAGGACTACCATGTACATTAACATTCCAAGCACTTTCTAGTTGGTTGCTAAAGGTGTCATACTGCATCCAAGTTCTAAAAAACTTAAAAGGTCTCCAAAGTTTCCTAGGAATGGAGTCAGTAATCAACAAAATTGGACAGTGATCAGAAGCAATATGATTTAGGTGAATAAGTTTAGCCTAAGAAAAATGGAAAACCAATCATTACTTCCTAAATCCATATCTAGCCTAGCCTTCTTTAGTCCAGTACCATAACTATTACTAGTCCAGGTAAAATCTTTGCCTTCAAATCCTAAGTCCATTAAACCTGAATATCTAACTATATTTCAGACCCAAATGTCAGAGCTACTATTTCTGGAAATATGAAAATTAAGGTCTCCTATTACATGAAATTTCATTGTTTATTTTTAGGATCATTATAAGTGGATCCATACGTAAAAGACACCAGAGCTTCTGGTTTACTAGGATCTAACTTAATTAGGGAATGAATAATGTTATCAGCAGTAGAAACAATGTTACATGTCATACCATCCTTCCACATAAGTATGAGACCTCCCCCACAACCAACTCTATCTATGTAATCATAGCTGTGATAATGGACAGATTGAGCAATTGAGACCATCATAGGAACATCAAGTTTAGTGTCACAAAGAAAGACGAAATCAGGACTTTGGGATCTAACAAGATTTTCAAGTTGTTGTTTTTTGAATTATATTGTTTATTCCCTGAAAATTCCAAGATAATATTTTCATTTTGAATTCTTTTGAAAATAATAAGAATTGCAGATAATAAAAAGAGTAGAGTCTTAAAAAAAAACTTTTTAATCCCAACGGTGCTTATGATTTCTTTACCTTGCTGAGTGGTCTGTGAGATTACTTGTGAAGCAAGATGCTTTTCATTGATATTGGCTTCCAAGAGTTGAGTAGTATGGGTTCCATAGAAAATTTCTGTTTGGTTATTTCGTTGACGTTTTCCAAGTCTAGTAGAATCATGGGCATCATCTTCATAAATATCTAAAAATCTTCCAATAACCTTAATACCATCTTGAGGAGGAACAACAACTGGATTCTTAGTTTTAGCCATTTGAATTCTAATTGGAACTTGTAATATAGCCTTTGGTTCTATTATTTTTCTTTTTTCTTTGAGATTCTTAACACCAAAATAATGAGCTTTCTTGTGCACTGCTTCCAGATATACATTCGCAGCTTTGCAAACACCTTTGATATGATTAAGAATAAATCAATTGGGACATAGCTTCTTTGGTTGTTTTTCATAGAAATATTCTATCCATTTTGTACATTCATCTTCAGTCATAGCTAGAACTCCTCTTATTATTGGGTTGTTTATATCCAAAATAAGACACACTTTGACTGGATCACCCTTAGGAATAACGTTTGGAGGATCAATAGCAATGACTTCACCCATTAGTGAACCGATCTTTATGACTGCATCCACATTCATATGCTCTTGAAGGAGTTTCTTCAGTTGAATCCAAAAACATTGATGAGTCCAATCTAACTCTTGGTAAATCATATCAGCGTTATAATTATGCAGGATTACATGCCACCCATTGATGCTTCACAACCTTGTAACAAACATTTTCTTCACATTATCTCATTCCTTAAAGTTGAAAACCATGAAATTAGTGTCTATCTCCACAATCTGCACTTCATCTTCAGCAAGGAAAGGCCATGCATAGGCTATGTTATTTTCAACTGTCTTCAAACCCATATTTTCTTCAATAATGATTTTACCCACTAGGCAAAATTCCCACTCATAGTTTTCTTCAGTTACTTCTTCTTTTTAATTATGGACTATTATCTTAGAAGAATCACCAGTTCTAAAGTAGCAGTTTTAAACTTTTGAACCAAGTCTGTGATGCTCTGAACATTTTCCTCAGCCATTTTTTGATAACGAACAAAACTTGCAGCTTCTTTATTGTTTTGAAAGTTTCTCAAGCATATATAACAAGAGTTAAACTGATTTAGGGTTTTCAGATATTCTTGAGAATAATCTATTAAACAAGGAAGATTTTGGATATGGAAATATCTTATTGGAAAGGAAACTGCGAGATTAACGCTCGACCAGAAGATTGATAGAAACGGTAAGCACCAAATTAGGTAACTGATTTGACGGAATTTGAAGTTTCAAAATTTGAAAGCGCGAGAATTACGATAGTACCGATTTCTAGACTGAGTTGGGACAGAACCACTAAGAATAACCATGGATAAATTCATATCAACAATGGCAAACATCTTGAACACTATAGCTTCAACGAGCTTTAGAGTAATCTTTGCATACGCCTTAACCACTTCAAATAACCTGCACAACGCCATCAGGAAAAGGATAATCTGTAAACACATTGGGAGAAAAGAAATTAGCTAGACATTCTAAATCCGGAGAAAATTTCGATTACAATTTTTAAAGACATCTATATTTGAGTCGAACTTAAAAGACGAAACACAATTATATAATCATAGAGTTTAACAATTAAATTGAATTAGAATTCATAATAAAATGTGAAAAAAATTTAGTGAGTCATGAAAAAAGGTAAATCGATTCATAGAGAAGAGAGAGAAATTTAAAAAAGAAATGCAGATAAGTTGGAAGGCTAGCATTTTATTTTTTTTATATTTTAATTTGAAAAAAAAAGGCTAGTATTCTTGGTTCCCGCTAGGGGTGTGCAACGGACGGACGGTTGCGGATTAGGGGTCACCCACAACCACACCGTTAAAATTGCGGATTTGGAAAATTGAACCGTAACCGGTCCAATCACCCGCGAATTTGACATCCACGGATTAGCGGGTGATGCGGACCGGATGCGGATTAACCGCGGATTTAGAATTAAAAAAAAAAAGTCTGCCTATCTGTGAAAATCCTTTCGTATGGTTGATCTCTCTGTTTATGTTAACTCACTATCTCACTCACATGATAATAAATTAATAACAATGAAGCAAATGCCAAAGTTTTGTTGCACAACATTATGAGTACAATATATACTTACTAGGTAGTAATCTTAATTAACACTGCAACTGATAAGTGTAGTGATCTTTAATCATTTGATGTAGCCCCTTGTTTTTGAAAACGAATTTAATTTCCTCTATGAATTGGCAAACAGCAGGATAAATTTCCTGGATTAGTGCTTTAGCAGGATTCTTGTCCACATTAGACCACCTTTGGCGGATAATTAACTGCTACCTTGTATTTTTTTTATATTCAGTATCAAGATGAGGGCACAACTTTTTTTTCTAGTAGTTCTCACAACGCATGGAGTGGATCACATGCAAGCATCGAGAAGCTTCAAAACCTTCAGTTTCTTCAAGAAGATTATACAGATCTTGAAATGTTCTCTGAAGAGGACGAACCTCTTATTCCCAGTAAATTAAATTAGAGATATTTAATCTAATCTAAAATCTAAAACTCAATTTTTGCGGGTGCGGGTGAATCCGCGGATTTCAAAGTCCAACCGCAACCAAACCGCTAAACATTGCGGATTTGAAAACTCAACCATATCCGATCCATAGACTCTTGCGGATTGGTTTTCACCCGCAATTTTGTGGACGGTTACGAGTAAAACCGCGGTTTCGGTTTTTCTGCACACCCCTAGTTCCCGCAATCATTGGTGCTTCCAAAAATCTCCACTAATAGGCTTAGTTATCCAAGCCCACAGAAACATTTGCGCCCCCTCAAGCCCAACTTAGCCATTCCAACTAAACTGCCTAAGCAAACACGATTTCTTTTCTCTTTTCCAGTCTCTTAACCATCTTCTCTTCCTTAGGGAAATTTCCATGAATTGATCAAGTAAGTCCATAAATTTAATGAGATTTGAGCTAGTGTTTTTGATTGTTAGTCTCTTTATTTCACAACTGCAGGTACCATCTTTTCTCAATTTGATCGTGTTATTTGCATCTAAATTAATATTAGGGGTTCATGTCAAATTTGGGGGGCTTTAGTATATTACGTTTTGTATGAAAAATTGATAGATAGGGTATCCAACCTCATCTTTTTTGCATGTTCCAGTGTCATTGCAAAGAGTTAGACCAATTCGTATGGCAGCTGTATTTTGAATATAACAACCATATACAGTAATGATCTTTAAATGACCATGACATGGTCGTCTCCTTTTGCTGATGTTGATTATTGTAGCTGGATAAGTAAGGCAAGGTTGTCTTATGAATATGAACTAGCTTGGGGTTTATATTAGAGGTAACTGCACAATTAAGACATTGTGTACCTGTTATTAGAAAACAAGACAGAGATATTGCCATATTGGTTCCAGTGATGATTGAGTCGTTAGTTCCCGGAAGATAGTGTCTTGAATAGTATCACTTTTATGCGATACCTTCTGATGGAGCTTATTAGAATTTAAATCGGCATCCCCAATTAGTTTACAAGAGTTGAAGTAGTAGATGAGGTTAGGCCCAAAATAGAGGAACAAGGGAAGAGCATTAAAATAGAGAAATTACCGGTTTCGCCATGTTATATGATCATAAAATCTTGCTCTAGATATTAACCATTCTTCATTATTAGTGTTTAATCAAATTTTCGGTTATTGTTGTGGTTATTTTGTAAACCCCTGGGTTTCTGTGCCAGAGCTAGCATTGGCAGGTCCTATTATTGTTTGTTTGTTGTGCTCCAGGTTCAAGTTCGATGGATATGAAAAGATCATTATGAGCTGGAGGTGCTATGTAGAGAAAGGCAAAAAACTCCTTCCAGTCTTCAATAGATTTGTATTTTCTTAGATTCGTGTCTCTAAAGGTCAGTGGGCTTGTTGTTTTCTAAATTAAAAATACAGTTCCCTTGCCCTTGTTATTATGTTCCCTAGGGGAGTCACAAAATTCAACTGTAAATCCTGTTTTCTGAGTATCCATTTTACCAAGACTAAGCATGCTTTCTCAATTATTAATTACAGTAATTGATAATTGGTCACAGCAAGACACAATGCTTCACCAACTGTTGGGAATAGTAAGACTCTCACACAATGTGGCAAGTCTAGACATGTCAAATGCTATCCCAGCTCATGCCGTGAGCTGTTTAAAAGTGCCAACTCGGATCATAAATACTCATCACCGCAAGATTTGGTGGGGTTTCGAAGAGAAGAAAGGAATCTTACTCATGTCTGCATAAAGAATTTATCAGAAATCTCACTTCACTACAGAATCTCACGATTTGTTATTGCATTCAGCTGATCCAATTACCGGAAGGAATGCAAAATCTCAATTCCCTCCGGTCCTTGTATATTCGTCGTTGTCCAGCACTTGAATTTTTTCTAGATGATTTTCAGAATCTTGATTCCCTCCTTCTTCTAACCCTTGAGAACTTGCCAAAGGTGAGGAATTTGCCTGTAGCTGGAAGTGGGACAACGTCGCAACATCCCGTCAGCACTGCAGTACCACCACTTCGAAATATGAGTATCACTAGTTGTTCAGGCATTACGAGATTTCCGGGAGGATATCTCAACTCACATCACTTAAAGGGTTGGACATCGCGTTTTGCGAGAATTTGGAATTTTTGCCGGGTGGACAAGTGCTCACAGGTCTCGATTCTTTGCATGTTCAGGAGTGTCATATGCTGTACATATGTTAGAGCATGTCCGCAATCACCTCTTGTACAGTCTGTAGAGTATATAATGTTTCTATAATAAATATGATTATACGTATCTTCTAATTCTGGAATGTAGCCATATATATAAGGATATACTGTAAATATATCATTGTTTTAGGTTTCTTCTCATCGATTGAGAAACCTACAGAATACCGTGTTCCAACTACATAAAAGATGCGGAAAAAAAAAACGGAGAGTACTGGGATCAGATTGATGATATTAAGCATCTCTCTACCAAACTTAACAAGGAAGGTGAAGAAACCGACATGAACTGCTTCTCATTACGTACCCTTATGTCAGATTTCTATTATTCCAACTTAGATTAGACTAGTCGTAGCGATTTCTTATCTCAGATTCTTCTTTTGTCCCTCCATCAATATCTTTGTCACTGAATCTCTCTCTCGACAACTTGTAATTTTGACTCTATTTTTATTTCAACTAGTTTATCACCCGTGCGATGCACGGATCAGTTTCTTGCTTATGGAAGAAATGAATAATCAATATAACTAATAAGTTAATATTTGAGTTGATGTGCAAAACAAATAATATCAACGTCGGTTTAAGATGATAATGGTTGTTGCATGATCTCCTTTCCAAAAATTCGTCAGTGCTTGAAGAATAATACAGTCTATAGATCTGAAATTGTCAGGAATGATTTGACGCACAATTGTTTTGATCTATCTTTTGGTATGTCCATATGGTAAATCATTTTTCTTGAGGAAATTAATTTTTTTATTTTGATGGTCCATAAGCTGTATTTCAAATGCCAACGTACGTCGGATTTTCATTTCCATCAAAGCTCATGATCTCAGGTAGTACTCCGCATTGTGTAAGCGATGTGCCCAACAACTGTCCATGTGCATTGCAATGCATATTTTTATTTTATCGAAAACTGAAATCTAGTAAGTCTTTTTTTTTTTGAAGAATAACCTATAGTATTGTATTGTTTGATTTCATCACATTCTATTTGGAAGTATACGCTTGTGTTTTTTTCTTTTTATTTTTTGGCATTTTCAAATATAGGCCCGTGTTTTGACTTGGTCCCACTGTTGTTTTTTTTTGTTGTTGTAAAAACGGATTCCATCCAGTTAAGTGCAAGGTAGCAGTTATTTCACCTATTAAAAAGTCTTTAAATACCCCGATGAGCACGAAAGTGCGACGCATTTTCACCCATAAATACATTAGCTGGGACTCATTTTATCACTCATAAACTTGTTTGTAGGTGTTTTTTTGAAAATAAGCTCTTATGGAGAAAGTTGCTCGCAAAGTGGTTTTTGTACCCCCGGAGGACACATGTTATTCGGACTCTCAGTTTTGGATAAGGGGCACCTCAATTATTAAGGGGTACCTCAACGGATAAGGGGCATCTTCCTTACTATTTACACCCCACATAAGGCAAGTGCTAAAGGGACACCCGTACAGGATTAGGGGGAGGACTTCATCTTCAAAAATTCAAACCTGGTTTTTGGCGGGAAAATGGCAGCAAGAATTAGGGTTCGTGATTTACAGTGGTTTTAGAGAGACTCAATGGCTAAGGTTGGTTGGGATGACTAGATTGAGCGTAACAGGCATGGTACGGACTTCAAAATCATTTGGATTTGGTTGTATAATCGGAAGTGGAGAAAACAGAGTTCACGGGAAGAATATTATTAAACTACGGGATTTTCTGGATTCAGTTTGGATAGTTTCTGGTGGGATTCAATCGAAGATTTA